>NC_069509.1:67158346-67370846 GCF_027579735.1 Bombina bombina
TTTGTAGGGCATTGCCCTAAGTTAAATAGCTCTTTTACCTACAAAAAATACAAAGTCCCCCCTAAAAATAACCCCCACCCAACCAACCCCCCAAAATAAAAAAACTAAGTCTAATAAAAACCTAAGCTACCCATTGCCTCTAAAGGGGCATTTGTATGGGCATTGCCCTTAAAAGGGCAATTGGCTCTTTGCCTATTCAAATAAAAAATGCCCTAATCTAAAAAATAAACCCACCCAAAAAAAAACCTATGTCTAACCCCGAAATAGGTACTCACCGTTCCTTAAGTCCGGCGGTGAAGGTCTTTATCCATGTGGCAACATCTTCATTCATTGCGTAACCATCTTCTTCTTCACAGAGGTGCAAAGCGGCATTCCTCAGTGGCATGTGATCGGTGCTGCACACTGAAGCTTAAATTCAAGGTACCCCTTTTATATTGGGGTACCGTTGCATTTCTATTGGCTGAAAATTTCAAATCAGCCAATAGGATGACAACTGCCTAAATTCTATAAATAATTGATTTGAACAGTCAATAGAATTTAAGCAGCTCTCATCCTATTGGCTGATTTGAAAATGTTGGTAAAAGGGGGAACTTCCGGGCAGCGTCCATGCTTAGACGCACAACTGCATGCTGCTCCAGCTTTATAACAATTTTGCCTTAATTAACGCATTATGACTGGGCTGCTTACAACATAAACTACAGCATTGAAATCTTCACTAGAAGACACATCTTATGCACCTATTTTAGAAAGAAATCGCTGCTGGCATCAGGGCTCGGAGCCACTTTAAGAACTTGGCCTGCACAATACCCCCCGGCGGGAAGCCTCAGGGCCCTGTCGTTAGGAAGCACGTCTTGTGCTTTAAGAAATTTTCAACCCCTGAGGTTATATATTTATGCTGGTTTCACATCTGCTGCGAGAAATTGCAATGGAGGACGCTAGGATTATTATTGTTGCTATACAACAACTGCTGGAAGGTTATCTAAACACATTTGTAGAGACAACATACATAGGAACTCAGAACGCCAGCAATAGTATGCCTAAACAGCCTGTTTCAATAGACTTAACATCGCATCTCAAGGTGGGTGGTAGCACCTTGGGGCCCCGGTGCCCGCTACTCACCAATACTGGGCCACTAACAGATTCTGCAGTCGGTACAGTGGAGTCAAAGGCGCGATGCAGAGCGGCTGATACTGCAGAGAAAATCTCAGAGCATACTGTCCATTTACCTATGAACCGCTCCCTCCTTACGCTAACACAGAAAGACCGGGCATTTAGAGCTACTGTTCTCCCTGCTAGAACTTCATTGCTACCATCATCAACCTTGTCTAGATCCGATCCGGTACAGCATGGATGTCTTTTTGCACTGTTCCCATACGCAACCTGGTTTCAAGCAGCAGAAGCGGTGACAAGATGGCGGCTAGTTGGTACAACTTACGGAGCCTTCAATTGCTTGACCCCTACTATATATTACAAGCGAGCCGTGAGATCTGGCATTGGGTAATTTACATCTCATTTGTTTATTGATATTGGATGCCCGGTTTATCTAAGAATGGGGGACCTCACATAGTAATACCAACAGACTCCTTCAAGAACAGTATTCATTTTGTCAGATTTTTATTTTCATTCTCAGCATTACATTTTGATATATCTTTAAGATCAGTTTCTACTAACACCTCTAGATGGAAACTGGGTACTTGGACTAAATTATAAGAGTCGCCCACAGACTTTTTTTTTTTTTTTTTTTGCCTTAATCTCCGTCCTAATGTTTTGACTATCTTGGAGCTGTATCAATTATAAGAAGAGCCTTATACTGGAACTTTTCTCAACTGCCACTGTCTTTGGTAATCTGCTATTCAGTGCTATATGATCCGTAGACTCATGATATCCTGGTTAAAACATTATGTATTTCCTATGTATTGAGACAGCACAGTTCCATGAGACATATAATATTCACTAGGGGTGTCCCTATTTCCTGCCTGCGGCCGAGGTGGGAATTATAGTTAGTATTGCAATATACAACACTAAGTAGCTATGACACCCTATTACACATCTACATTTCACAAGATCTGACTGGTTTATGTAACTTTGTAATAGACAGCCTTATACTACTACTACCCTCCCTTATACTTAACTAAATTGTATATGCTTTATACTTTAGATCCTAACCATTTATAGTTAAGCATGTCCCTGCTTCTTCTTGGTTTAAAATGTTAAGTTTTGCTAAGCTGAGTTCATATTTTTCAGAACTGGAGATAATATTTGTATATATTCTTGATGTTGTCTGCCTAATGCTCAATTCTGGGGCTCTCCAATTATTTGTTATATGTTTTCTAATATTTGATTGTATGATAAAGGAGGTATATGCTTAATTAGTAGCCCTAAGAGACTTCTATATTGTTCTGGTCTCCAAATCTTAGCTAAGAATTTACATGTATCCACTTTTGATAAGAAAGGAGGTAATGGTTGCCCTTTGTGGGATAGATTTGGCTTACCAATGTACTGGCATATTTATGCTCTGCGTCATCTTTTAAAATATGGTCCCCTATTTTATGTGTTGCGATAAAACTGTAATTTTGTATAACCAGCAATGCACATAGGATCTGGACCTCTATTGGCAGGTTTATTTCATTCCATTACTGTATAATCCACCAGCATTCACTATTTAACTAAATTATAAAATTCGAGGTCATTACTCTGAGACCCAAGAGTGGTCTCTCTACTCCACTTTACCTACCCTTACTTCCACATATGTTCCCTTGTTTTAGGTCCAAGAGTGACCTCTTGTGTTGGTTAGGGAAGGTTCCCTTTTGTATAGGCACTATATATTAACTTTGATGTCCCTAACTGTGTATCATTTTTCTAACGAGTTGTATGGAAGGTTTACCACATTGTTGTTAAACTAAGCTGGATTGCATATTTTTCCTTGGATATTATGTAGCAACTAACTGTATGACATCTTTTCTCTGTGTATACTTATACTGTTTGTATGCCTATTTTGAATACCTCAATAAAAATATAAATTAAAAAAAAAAAAAAAAAGAAAATGTTGGTAAAAGGGGTACCTTGCATTCAAGCTTTAGTGCGGCTAAGATCATATGAAGAGGAGGATCCACGTCGCTGAAGACCACCGCCACTTAAGAGGACCAGTGCTCCGGATCCGTGCATCGCCGAGACCGCTCCGCACCTTCGGAAAGAAGATAGAAGATGGTGCTGCCCTAGAAGAAGATCTTTGCCGCTTGGATGAAGAATTTGCTCCGCATGGACTTCCCGACTTCAGGAACGGTTAGTGCATTTTCTGGGGTTAGTGTTAGTTTTTTTTTAGTGTTTTTTTTTTTTTGTAGATTAGGGCTTATTTTATTTTAATGGGCACAAAAGAGCTGAATGCCCTTTTAAGGGCAATGCCCATACAAATACCCATACAAATTTTTAGACTTTGTTTTTATATTTTGGGGGGTTGGTTGGGGGGGTTTACTTTTAGGGGGAATTTTTAATTTTTCTAGGTAAAAGAGCTGTTTAATTTAGGGCAATGCCCTACAAAAGACCCTTTTAAGGGCTATTGGTAGTTTATTGTTAGGTTAGGGGGTGCTTTTATTTTGGGGTGACTTTTTTGTTTTTATAGGGCTATTAGATTAGGTTTAATTTTTATTATTTTGGCTAATTTCGTTTATTATTTTTTGTAATCTTAGTGTTTATTATTTTTCGCAATTTTTTTTTTTGTAATGTTAGATTTTTTTGATTTTTTCTTATTTCTTTTAATTTTATCATTTAGGATTTGTATTTGTATTTTATTTTCTTAAAATAGTTATGTTAGGTTTGTTTATAGTTAAAACTAGTTTTTTTTTATTTCACAGGTAAGTTTTTATTTTAAGGTATATTGTAAATTTTATTTCAAGTATAGGGGATATTTAGGTTTAGGGGTTAATAGTTTAACTTAGTGTGTTGTGTGTGATGTGGGGGGCCAGGGATTTAGGAGTTAATAGGTTTATTTAGGTGTTAGCGATGTCCGGGTGCGGCGGATTAGAGGTTAATAGTTTTATTTAGTGTCGGCGATGTTGGGGGGGGGGGGGGGCGGCGGATTAGGGGTATTTAAACGAGGGGTTTATGTTAGGGTGTTAGGTTTATACACAATCTTCTATTCCCCATAGACATCAACACTTTCTCTCCATTGATGTTTATGGGGGATACGTGCACGAGCACGTAAAGTCAGGCCTTGGCTGTTGTGCGGTATGGAGCTTATTTTTCTGTAACTTGTAATGGCAGCGCTATGGAAAGTGTGATACCGCTCATTTTATTGCATTATTTATGCACCTGGGTTAACGCACAACTTGTAATCTCAGCCAATGTTTGCTATGTTTTAATGTGCTATCCTATATAATAAAAGGCTAGATATGTTTGTCCAATGCAGTCATGCGCAGTAGAGACTGCGCAAGACAAACATACCTGGCTTTAACCCTTTAAAGACCAGCACCGTTGCGCAGTAGAGACTGCGCTATTAGTGCATGCCCCACGAGTAGGGCAGTGCAGAAATAGTCGTGCAGAGGTACCGAAGCATAGAGGGACACTCTGTGTCTCTCTCTGCATTTGGTAGTAGTGGTGCAGATTGTTGGTGACGTGGGAAGGTTAGGAGGGAGGCGGGACCGCTGCGCTTAAACATTTTTGCCCGTGTACACAGGCTTTGTCACTAGTTAATTTAATAAAGGGATACTGTTTCAAATGGTGCTGTGGATGTTGTGTGGTGGATATGGTGTATGGAGGAGTTAAATGCTGTGTGAGTTTTCTATATTGAAGAGCAGAGAGGAGAAGATGTTGTAAAATGCAGCCATACAAATAATGACAAAAAATAGACAGACTGAAAATAACAGTAGATATCACTTTGTTAAATGCTCAAAACCCTACAAATTGACTGATAACCAAAATTGAATAAAAGATAAAAATATAACACACCGATCTGAGCATGCTCAGACCCAAAAAACAAGATGGCACTGCCCATGCCAAGAAATGTGACAAACCTTTATGGTGACTATTGAATAGCACCAAATAAAAAAGATAGATAACATGTAATCATCATCAATGGCATGAAATGTGAATGTAAAAATGTGAATAAAACATATCTACTACTTATTGACAGTTACACATATACATACCAATGTATACCTTTTGGTAAATAATCTTAAAAATGTATTTTAATAAAAATAAACACCATTCTACCCAACTGTAAACACAGACAATAGCGAACTAGAAAACCATAAAGATTGGAATCGACCCCAATATTTGTAACATTAAACTATCAAGACACATGAACGCTTCTGAGAATACCTCAGTATGCTGTCATGGAAATTAGCTAAGATTTCATAAAGGACACCAAGAGAATTAGGTAAATTGGATAAATTAAAACTACATTTTTTTTTATAAATTGTACATTCCATCAGAATAATGAATTTAATGTTGACTTTAATGCACTTTTAAGTACTCAGAGCTCTTTTTTCTTTAAATTCTCATTGAACAACATTCGGAACTGGTCTTTTGGTTTATGAAGAAACACATTCTATAAGTATTACATCTATGTGATATATAATCCTCCTGTTGAAATCAGTTCAGTTTCTACTTGTGAGTAGGGATGGGCGAATGTTTCTAAAAATTTGAAATTTAAAACAAATTTTGATACATTAGTTCGTTCAAATTGAATTTTGAATGTTTATATAACATTCTAACATTCTATTTTCAAATTTTCGTTTTCAAATTTTTCAATAAAATTTGAAAATATTTGTTCGAATAATAGAATGTATAGCTATGTATTCATTCAATTTTGAAATGTAATATTCAAATTTGAATGTGACATTCAAATTCGAAATATTATTTCTAGTCTACAACTGTGTGTAATAAATGTAATATTCGAATTTGAATGCTACATTCAAATTTGAAATAGTATTTCTAGTCTAATACTGTGTTTTAAATGTAATATTCGTATTCGAATGTGACATTCGAATTCGAATGTCACATTCAAATTCGAAATAGTTTTTCTAGTCTAATACTGTGTTTTATAAATGTAATATTCAAATTTGAATGTGACATTCGAAAACTGTAAATATATATATACACACACACACATATATATATATATATATATATATATATATATATATATATATATATATATATATATGAATGAATAAATAGGACATATTCTGCTATGTGAAGAACATTGGAATGTGAAATATTCATATTTTCATGTTGAGTTAGTGTACTTGAGAAAATATGATCCAGTTTGCATGCAAAAAAGGGTGTTAAGTTTTTTTCCTCACTTTTCGGCTCCATGGGGGAATATGTTAACGCAGTTGCGATGTCGGGTTAGCACGTGACTGAAACCTTTTTTACTTACAACTTATACGCGTATAACTTATATACGTAATACGCGTGCAACCCAACGCGTGCAAAAGGCCGAAGTCTAGGGGGGTAACGCGGGAGCACAAACTACCACTCCATTTGTAATCTAGCCCAATGTGTTTTCAATTATTTTTTATACCAGTATGCAATATATTAGGAAATAGCTATATTTCCGTTAAAATCGCAACAATTTAAATGGTCTTAGTTTGCAAGAAAGATATACTTATCTTATCTTTTTTGCTATACACACATAGATCCATATCTTATTGCTTTTTGGCTATACACAAAGAGTGATATTTAGGCCCTGATGATCGAAACAGCTGCTATGTGGCGATATTTTCAAAAGGGATCCATCGCAGTAACTAGATTGTCTGTGAATTATTAAAAACTGATAACATCAGTGTTTAAAGGCAGTGTCTCCGAAAGGCATTTTACGATACATCTCAGTAGGTGGGGGTGCTGGTAATATTTTCCATAATGAAATGTAAATGATCCTTTCTACATATATATATATATATATATATATATATATATATATATATATATATATATATATATATATATATATATATATACTGTACATATGTAAATTGCCTATTTCATGCATTCAGTATGCAACAAATAAACGAAAGGCAGCCTACAAGAATTAAAAGAATAAAGAAAGAATGTATTACTAAAAAGCTTTAATATATTTGTTTATACATTAGTATTTTAATTTAACAACCCAATTTACCTGCTACACAGCCCTATACTATAAACCTCTTAAGCAACCTAACCTATCTATACTATGAACCCTATAAGTGGCATAACCCCCAACACAGCCTGAACCATATACCCTATTAAATCCTTAAGCACAATAACCTCCAACGCAACCTAAGCCCTCTGCAAAAAAAATAATAAATAAAAAATAAACAACCTATTACACCAAATAACTCAACCATTACAAGAAAGCAAAACAAAAAATTAAAACTTAATACAAAAGAAACATTAAAAGAAACAACAACCACCAAATAAACAAACCACAAAAAACAACTTTAAAAAAAAAAAGTACAACAATAAAAAATCAAAATAAACATCAGCAGTAAAAAACAAATGTGTTTTTTTTTTCTCACCATCAGATGTCTTCATCAGATGTAATCCACTACAATCTTGGTGATGAAAAAGACCCTTCAAAATCCATAAAAAAAATTCAAAGGCTTTTTTTCTTCATCAGATGTCATCCATAAGGTCATCGGATACAGCTCCTCCAGAGTGGCAGCTCCAATGGTCTTCTTTGGTGTTTGGTGTCTCCGTTGGTCCTCCAAACGGCAGCTCAGGTGGTACTCTGTTGCAGTGGCGATAGTAGTTCTCTATGGCAGCAGCAACGTCTCCTCCTCTGGGGCAGCAGCAGCTCCTCTTCTTCTTGGGTCCTCTCTTCATGCTGTCCAGCAGCACACTCAATTTGGTCTGTCAGTTTCCTCCTTTTATAGGGGTGTCCTGGTAGTTCTATTGGCTGATTTAAAAAAAAAAAAAAAAATCAGCCAATAGAAGGAATCCTATTTTTTTGTTTTAATCAACCAATAGAATATTTTTTCTATTGATTGAAATTTGATTTGAAAGTTTTAAAAGAAGAAGAGAAGTCACCATGGAGGATCGCTGGAGCGTGCAGCCATGGAGAACCACGAGAAAGGCTGCCTTGGAGGACCACTGGAGCCACCACCTTGGAGGATGACCAGAGCCGCCTCCACGGAGAAGCTGCCATTGAGCACCTTACATCTGATGAAGAAAGATGAGGAGCCTTTGAATTTGTTTTTTCATCCTGTATTTTTTTCCTTCATGGAATTTATTTATGGGGTTTTCATAGCCTGGATTGTTGTAGATTATATATTATGAAGAAAAGAAGAGGAGTCTTTGGTTTTGTTTTTTTCTGGATCTTTTTCAGCTGCTGCTGATTATTGTTTACATAAATATCCTTTAAATAATACAAAAGTATAAATGTTTCAGTATAGTTGGTAGGTTTTTTACAGGCAAAATCATCTATTTCAAATGATAAAATATATTTAAAGGAGCTATTCATAACAATTATTATTATTGGTTATGTGTAGAGTGCCAACAGATTCTGCAGCGCTATAAACATAGGCGGTATACAAGGTAGCAATTTATTTGGATCAAATGGGTAGAGGGCCTTGCCTAGAGTTGCACTGTTGTAGTCAGCTCTTGTGAAGGTGATTCACAAGCAGTTGGGCTTTTAGGATTACATTCAAGGGAGGTTCGTGTGGATAGCAATGGAGGAGAGGAACTGGTATTAGGAAAGGTTAGTGTAGGTTGTATGCATCCCTGAACAGAAGAGTCTTTAGGGAGTGCTTGAAGCTTTCAAAACTAGGGGAGAGTCTTGTGGAGCAAGGCAGAGGGTTCCACAAGATGGGAGCCAGTCTGGAGAAGTCCTGTAAACTGGAATGTGAACAGGTAACAAGAAGGGGACGGGAGGGAGAGTATCTGGAGACAAGGTCTGAGATAAAGAGGGGAGCAGTGCAGTTGAGGGCTTTGTATGTCAGAGTCAGAATTTTGTGTTTAATCCTGGAGGCAAGAGGAAGCCAGTGAAGGGATTAGCAGAGAGGTGCAGCAGATGAAGAGCGATGTGTAAGGAAGATAAGCCTGGAAGAGGCATTCATTATGGATTGTAAATGAGCTAGACGGCAGCTAGGGAGACCAGAGAGGACAGAGTTGCAATAGTCAAGACGGGAAAGGATGAGAGAGTGGTTTAAAATCTTATTTGTGTCTTGTGTAAGGAAATGTCTAATTTTAGAGGTGTTTTTAATGTGGAAGCTGCAGGATTTAGCCAAAGCCTGAATGTGAGGAGTAAAGGAAAGATCTGAGTCAAGTGTGATCCCAAGACATTGACCATGCGGGGTAGGGGTAATGATGGAGTTGTCGACAGTTATAGAGAGATGGGGGGTGGAGATTTTAGAAGAAGGGGGGAAATAAGGAGCTCAGTTTTGGAGAGATTTAGCTTAAGGTAGTGAGAGGACAGGAAGAATTGTGAGAAAGACAGTTAGTGACACGGGTTAGCAAGGAAGGAGATAGGTCTGGAGCAGAGATGTAGATTTGAGTGTCATCGGCATACAAATTATATTGAAACCTGTGGGACTTTATTAGGGAATCTAATGATGATGTGTAGATTGAGAAGAGAAGGGGACCAAAGACAGAACCCCAACAGAAAGTTGTAAAAGGGACAGAGGAAGCCCCAGAGAAGGCTATTTTAAAGGTACGGTTAGACAGGTAGGAAGAGAACCATGAGAGGGCTGTGTCACAAATCCCGAAGGGTTGGAGAGTTTGGCACAAAAGAGGGTGGTCAACAGAGTCAAAGGCTGCAGACAGATCAAGGAGGATAAGCAGAGAGAAGTGGCCTTTGTATTTTGCTGTGAGTAGGTCATTGTTAACCTTAACGATTGCTGTCTTTGTGGAGTGATTTGGGCGAAATCCAGATTGCAGTGAGTCAAGGAGGGAGTGTAATGTGAGGAAATGGGATAGGAGTGCATGTACTAGCTTTTCAAGAAGCTTTGAGGCAAGAGGGAGTAGGGAAATAAGGCGGTAGTTGGATGGACGGTTGGATCGAGAAAAGGTTTTTTGAGGATAGGTGTGACCAGTGCATGTTTTAGAGATGAGGGAAATATACCAGTGCTGAGGGAGAGGTTGAAAATGTGTGTGAGTATAGGGGTAAGGGTAGAAGAGAGGGAGGGGAGTAGCTGTGAGGGGATGGGGTCGAGTGGACAGGTAGTAAGGTATTAGTGCATTATAAGTGCAGAAACTTCTTCCTCAGTAATAGGGGCGAAAGAGCTAAATATAGGGCTATGTGGGTTTTGGTTCATTGCAAGCTTTTGAGGGGATGAGAGGCTGGAAGCATGCTGAGAGCCGATTTCATTTCTGATGGAATCAATTTTGTTATTGAAGTGGTTGGCAAAATCTTGAGCTAACAGAGAAGTTGATTTAGGAGGTGGAGGTGGGGGTGGGCTAAGAAGAGTGTTGAAAGTGGAGAACAGACGTTTTGGGTTTGAAGAAAGAGTGGAGATAAGAGTAGTGAAGTAGAGTTGCTTATAAAGATTAAGGGCAGAGTAGAAGGAGTTCAAGATGAACTTGTAGTGAAGAAAGTCAGCTGAACTCCGAGATTTTCTCCAGTCCTGCTCAGCAGTATGGGAACATCTGTGTAGGTAATGTGTCAGATGCTGATCTAATTACATAATGCTTCTGTGAAGTTTGGTGTAATATACTCCAGCGGTTAAAATGGACCATTTGGAACATATTAAAGAGGAGTAAAGTTTCCAGTACAATGTCCCTTTAAGGGTTAGATTATGAGTGGTGCGCTGCTGAGCGCTAGTGAAAAGAACTTTATCGCCGCTCTTTGAACTAGCACACGTATTATTGGTTTAAAGGGACAGTCAACACCAGAATTGTTGTTGTTTTAAAAGATAGATTTATCCCTTAATTACCAATTCTTATACACGTTATAATTATACACGTTTTACCTCTGTAATTACCTTGTATCTAAACCTCAGCAGACTGCCCCCTTATTTCAGTTCTTTTGACAGACTTGCATTTTAGCCATTCAGAGCTGTCTCCATGGTAAATTCACGTGCATGATCTCAATATTATCTATATGAAACACGGGAACTAATGCCCTCTAGTGGTGAAAAACGATCAAAATACATTTAGATTAGAGGCGGCCTTCAAGGTCTAAGAAATTAGCATATGAACCTCCTAGGTTTAGCTTTAAACTAAGAATACCAAGGGAACAAAGCAAAATTGGTGATAAAAGTAAATTGGAAAGTTGTTTAAAATTACATGCCCTATTTGAAACATGAAAGGTTTTTTTTGCCTTGACTGTCCCTTTAAAGTAAACGCGATCTCTTTAGTGCTATTACATTGAATGTGCATCGGGATAGCAAGTGTTCAGAGCTCTTGTTAACTGTTATGCTCAACCAAAAATTGGGGGGGAAAATCTTCAAAAAAACATTTCAAAGTACATATACATGTCTAAAAATGTATGAGTAAATATATATATATATTTATATATATATATATATATATATATATATATATATATATATATATATATATATATATATATATATATATATATATATATATATACTGTATATATGTGTGTACATATGTATTTATGCATTTATATGTGTTTTTATGAATTTACAGACATATATACACATATAAATCCCAAAATATATATATATATACATCCTGGATGCCCTGACTTCAGAAACTGTAAGTGGATCATCAGGGGTAAGTATTAGGTATTTTTATTTGGGTGTTTTTTTTTTTTAGATTAGGGTTTGGGCTTTTTTTATGGAGTTGAATGCCCTTTTAAGGGCAATGTAAAAGAGCTTAATGCCCTTTTAAGGGTAGATTAGGTTTTTGTTAGAGTTAGGTTTTTTATTCTGGGGGTTGGTTGGGTGGTGGGTTTTACTGTTGGGGGGTCTTTTTATTTTTTTTACATGTAAAAGAGCTGATTTCTTTAGAGCAATGCCCTACAAAAGGCCCTTTAAGGGCTATTGGTAGTTTATTATAGGCTAGGGTTTTTTTTATTTTGGGGGGCCTTTTTATTTTTATAAGGCTATTAGATTAGGTGTAATTGTTTTTATTTTGGATAATTTAGTTTGTTATTTTTCGTAATTTAATGTTTATTATGTTTTGTAATTTAGTATTTTTTATTTTTTGTAATTTTAGACTTTCATTTTTTTAGTAGTGTTAGTTTTTTTTAATGTTTAATTTAGTTTATTTAATTGATATTATAGTATCTGTAATTGATATTTTATAATAAAGTTATTCTAAGCATTTTAACCTCACCACACAACTTGTAATACCCATTTGCCAGTGACCAGTGGGTACTACAGCAGAGTACTATTTGAGCATCGGAAATGTTATTGCAAGGAGTAAAGTATTAGCAAGTGTTTCCTCCTGTGTTTCTGTGGGTGTCTGTGTTTATGTCTATGTGCTTTGGTTTGTGTCTCTATCTGTGGGTCTCTCTGTGAGGGTGGGTGTGTATGTCTTTGTGCATTTTCTGTGGATGTCTGTGAGGGTGTGTGCAAATGTCTTTGAGCTTTTTCTATGGGTGTCTCTGTGAGGGTGTGTGTATGTTTGTCTTTGTGTATTTTCTCTAGATGCCTCTGTGAGGGTGGTGTGTATGTCTGTGTGTTCTGTGGATGTCTCTGTGAGGGTGTGTGTGTATGTATGTATGTCTGTGGTTTCTGTGGATGTCTCTGTGAGGGTGTGTGTTTTCTGTGGGTGTCTCTGTGAAGGTGTGTGTATGTCTTTGTGTGTTTTCTGTGGATGTCTCAGTGAGAGTGTGTGTATGTATGTCTTTCTGTGTTTTCTGTTGTTGTCTCTCTGTGTGTGTATGTCTTTCTGTGTTTTCTGTGGGTGTCTCTGTGATGGTGTGTGTTTTCTGTGGGTGTCTCTGTGAGGGTGTGTGTTTTCTGTGGATGTCTCGGTGAGGGTGTGTGTATGTATTTCTTTTTGTGTTTTATTTGGTTTTCTCTGTGTGTGTGTATGTCTTTGTGTGTGTGTGTATGTCTTTGTGTGTGTGTATGTCTTTTTTTTTGTGTGTGTGTATGTCTTTGTGTGTGTGTATGTCCTTGTGTGTGTGTATGTCTGTGTGTGTATGTCTTTTTGTGTGTGTATGTCTTTATGTGTATGTCTGTGTGTTTTCTGTGGGTGTCTGTGAGTGTGTATGTCTTTGTGTGTTTTCTGGGGCTGTCTCTGTCAGTGTTTCCTTGGGTTTATGTGCAAGTTTGAGTTTGTCTGTGTGTGTCCATTGTCTGTTCCTTTTTAGGACATTTTGACCTTACTACTGATTATTCACATCTTTCTACAGACTTTGAGACTAATGAGACCTTTCCGGAAGTCACCTAATCCACCATTTAACCTTTAAATTATTGTTTAGGCAGTTCAGGGCCTTTCAGCCACTGCATGCTGTTGTCATCATTTAGTTGGCATCTTCCTTTACAAAAAGATAATCAGAACTACATATTTTGTTTTCTAAATCTCCTTTTTTTTTCAAAACTGTAGTCTACCTCATTACTTGTCAGGTCAATGTAAACAAGTGCTAAGTGCTATTTGGGTGTCTGTGTCTGAGTGTGTTTCTTTGCGTGTCTGCTAGAGTGTCTATATGTGAATCCTTATGTGTGAGTGTGTTTCAGTGTATGAGTGTGTCTGTGTGTTTGTATGTTACTACCTTTACAACATTTCCAAGTTTAAATAGACACTTAAGAATAAAGTGCATATACGTTTTAGTCACTTGGTCAAAAATTGCACATGTCAAAGGAGGGGTGGGGGCCTGATCAATGGTTAAGTCAGGGGCCCCAAAATTTCTAGTGGCGGCCCTGAATACCTGTGCTATGGAAATCCCATGCAAAAACTTCATTTTTTGAGTGCGGGATTGACGTTGCATTACAGGCTAAAATGCTTGCGGTACAGCTATACCGACAAGACTCGTAATGGCTGCTTTACTGTTTTTACTCTGAAATGGCAATTTTTTCAGCATTAAAACCGTAACGCACAACTCATAATCTAGCCGTTTGTTTGTTATTAAAAAAAATCATTTTAGTGGGGTGGAGCTAACCACCATTCTAAGTGGACAGTTATATGAGGAGCTCTGCTCTAAAAAAGTTAAAGTGCTCGTTTATTTGTGCTTATACCCAACTTTGTGGCTAAACTTTGATCTCCCACTACCTTCTGAGGCTGTTTGGAACCTTCTTAGCCTAAATCAAAAACTTTTGGGCCCAGCAATTGATTGTCCCTTCTGTTGCTGTTTGCCAAGCCGATCGATAGTGAGTGGTGTCAGACAGGGTTTTTTAGGTAGGTTTTTATTTGGGGGGGTTGGTTGTGTGGGTGGTGGTTTTTACTGTTTGGGGGTTGTATGTATTTTTATTTGCCAGGTAAAAGAGCTGATTTCTTTGGGGCAATGCCCTGCAAAAAGCCCTTTTAAGGGCTATTGGCAGTTTAGTTTAGGCTAGGGGTTTTATTATTTGGGGGGGTGCTTTTTATTTTGATAGGGCTATTAGATTAGGTGTAATTAGTTTAAATATTTGATAATTTCTTTTTTATTTTGTGTAACTTAGTGTTTTTTTTGTAATTTAGTTAATTGTATTTCATTAATGTAATTTATTTAATTTTAGTGTAATGTTAGGTTTAACTGTAAGACAGGTTAGGTTTTATTTCACAGGTAAATTTGTATTTATTTTAACTAGGTAGCTAGTAAATAGTTAATAACTATTGAATAGCTAATCTACCTAGTTAAAATAAATACAAACTTACCTGTGGAATACAAATAAAACATAAGCTAGATACAATATAACTATTAGTTATATTGTAGCTAGCTTAGGTTTTATTTTAAAGGTAAGTATTTATTAATTTTGAAATAGGAATAATTTAGGTATTAATTGTCATTTTTATTTGGAATTATTTTAATTATGTTAAAGTTAGTGGGTGTTAGGGTTAGGTTAGGGTTAGACTTAGGGTTAGATTTAGGGGTTAATAAATTTAGCGTAGTGGCGGCGACATTGGAAGCAGCAGATTAGGGGTTAATAAGTGTAGTTAGGTGGCAGTGATTTTGGGGCAGCAGATTAGGGGTTAATAACAGTAATGTAGGTTGCGTCGATGTTAGGGACAGCAGATTAGGGGTTAATAAGTGTATGTAGGTGGCAACGACATTGGGGGCAGCAGATTAGGGGTTAATAATATTTAACAAGTGTTTGTGATGCGGGAGTACGGTGGATTAGGGGTTAATATGTTTATTATAGTGGCGGCGATGTCCGGAGCGGAAGATTTGGGGTTAATAATTTTATTTTAGTGTTTGCAATGCGGGAGGGCCTCGGTTTAGGGGTTAATAGGTAGTTTTGGGTGTTAGTGTACTTTGTAACACTTTAGTTATGAGTTTTATGCTACAGCTTTGTAGCGTAAAACTCATAACTACTGACTTTCAGGTGGCGGTACAGATCTTGTAGTTATAGGTTGTACCGCTCACTTTTTGGCTGGACAGGCAAACTCGTAATACCGGCGCTATGGAAGTCCCATTGAAAAAGGACTTTTTGAAAGGTGCGGTAGTTACGTTGCGTGGTGCAACGCAAAGCTTGTAATCTAGCTGATTGTGTGCGAGTCCACTAGGATGAATAAGCCTTTCTCGGTCATCTCTCTGGATGCCGAGAAGGCTTTCGATCGTGTTCGATGGGTCTATTTATGGGAAACACTCAGAGCATTCAAATTCCCCACCGCAATCTGTTTGGCTGTCCAGGCCTTATATTCCACCCCGACTGCTAGGGTTAGGGGTCTGTGTCCAAGACTGAGATATATTGGTGGGGCTACCCACAGGACTACATCTTCAAATTGAAGGATAACTTTAGCTTTAAGTGGACAAATGAGAAGGTTACTCACTTAGGTGTGAGGATAACAGTGTAGCACAAATGGTTAAAGATAACTATCTCCCTCTCCTGTCATATTTACGCACCCTAAAACACACATGGGATCACAAGTTTATTTCCTGGATGGGGCAAATAACTTCTCTTAAAATGTGCTTTCTTCCAAAACTTACCTATCTCTTTCGATGCCTTTCGATTAGAGTTCCCTTGCATCTTTTGCTGCAATTTCAGAGTGAGATAACAAAGTTCATTTGGCAGGGTAAGACTCCCAGAATTGCTCACAAAACTCTTCAGTTCCCCATTCACCTGGGAGGACTAGCCTCCCCTTCTGTCTTAAAATATTACGAGGGTGCTCACGCATGTTTCCCAATGGCGAGTACTCCAGTCTTGTGACAGGTGGAGAGAAATTGAGCAGGCTTCTTTACCCTCTAACGTTCTTCTTAAAGATTTGATTTGGACCCCACCACACAGTCGTAGATCTCTGGGTATTCACAAATTAGTCATCTTAGAATGTCTCTCTGTCTGGGACAGGATTCGACATTGCCAATTACTAGCCCCCCAACCCCTCCCTGATCACTTCAGTCGCAGGTCTTTTTACGGGACTGGTGGAAACTCACCCTAATATTTGGGCCCAATTGGGCATTAGGCAGATTTCGGATTTCTGGTCTGCATCCCAACCAGATGAGTTTATTGAATTATCACAATTGGAGTCCCATGCAGACATTTCTTCTATCCTTTATTTCAAAGTCCTTAGAGTCAAAAGTTTTCTGAAAAGTTTTTTTTTTTTCCCCTTCTTCTTCCCGGCCTCTTACAACACGGGAGTCCATCTGGGGTGGGGGGCGTAGGCTTTTTAAACCACTGATGACACATTATAATTTGCTGGAGGGTACTTCTCCACCGGTACTTCTCCACCTGAACCAGCTCCACATTTATTTAGGTGGGACATCCTTCTACACATTCACATTCCAACTGACGCTTGTCAGAAGGCCATCTCACTGAACAAGAAAACCTTACACTGCATAACAATGTTTGAGACTTACTATAAAGTCATTTCTCACTGGTATCTTGTCCCCATCTGGTTATCTAAAATGTACCCGGGGACCTCCCCCCTTTGTTGGAGAGGTTGTGGTCTTCCAGGTGATATGTTGCATATCTGGTGGGAGTGCCCCAAAATTAAGTCTCTTTGGGATAGAGGGTTTCGTGCTCTTACTGACTTAGGAATTAGGATACCTGGTAGCCTGGCCTCTGCCCTTCTCCACTTGGGCTTCCACACCCTGACTAAACACCATAGCCTAATTAGTGTGTACTTATTGTCCTCCATCAAAACAAACATAGCTATGGCATGGAAAAGGGAACTCCCTCCTAAGTGGGGAGAAATTGTAAGTACAACGGCTTTTCTCTACAGTATGGAAAAGCCTATATATCATGACCTGAATAAATCTGACCTGTTTGAAATGGTGCGGGCTGACTGGAAGGATAAGTATGTGACCCTCTGGCGCCCATCTGCCACAACACAAGATACCTCCCTTAATATCTAAAAGGTCGTCTGACTGTCCTGACTTACGGACTGTCCCATCAAGTGTGACAGTCGGGAACAGCCACCCCTCCTCCTCCCCCCCCCCTCTATTCCCATGACTATGTACCTCCCCCCCTACCTCCTTTTTTCGCCTGCATTGTTCTTAAACGACTTATGGTTTTGTATTGAGCATTTTCTGATTCTCTCATGTTTTATTGGTATGACCATCACATCTAACTTTGTACGTGTGGAGAACTACTTGAGTATAATTGTTATAGGACCATTGTGTCCGATACTTTATTGAGTCTTTATCTGTGAAGGGGTCCTGCGAGTCCCCAATTGTTGTTTCTATTTTCTAAAAAACAAAATAAAAATATATTTATAAAAAAAAAAAAAAATCATTTGGGTTTTTATTTGAAGCTGCCGCTGTCAGACCTTTTGAGCCGGCGAGGCACATTCCCGATTGCTCAAATGCTGTGATTATTGACAGCAAAGTGTCTCTGATGTTGCTGGAGAGGGCAATGTTTGCATGCGTGCACGCTCACAGCAATATCAGGAATAGTGCCCAGCCCATTCCCAACGTCTGGACGGATGCTTCACGGAATGGGGAAATACAGCAGTTTAAACTAAATTATTAGAAGGTAGGCTAATATACAGTATGCTTAAATATAACAATATGGTTTGGATTAATTCAATAAACTCTACATTATAATTGTTAAAGGTTTGTTGATGTAATGTCAAGTATCTAAGGTTCCTTTAAGGGAAGAACAATTTTAAAGCATATGTTCCTTTAAGTTTGAGACTTATTGCTTTGAAATACAAAGAAAAGTCTGAACCTAAGAGTGACAATAAGTTGTAGGACACAAGCGAATACAGCTTTGTTCCAGAGTTACGCAGGCAAATAGGAAGATAATATGCTAGCAAAACACTAATAACTGAGGGTGTATCATAGATTTGTGTGATTTCCTATGAACCCTCTCAAGTAAGGCAGAACCAACATCTAGGGGTCAATTTATCCCTGTGTTTCCTGCGAGCCTTCAACCTCGCTGGAAACAGAAGTTATGAAGCAGCGGTCTAAAGACTGCTGCTCCATAACCTGTCTGCCAGCTATGAGGCGGCGGACAGAAATCAACCCGATCGAATACATTCGGGTTGATTGACACCCCCTGCTAGCGGCCGATTGGCCAAGATACTGCAGGGGGCGGTATTGCACCAGCAGTTCACAAGAACTGCTGGTGCAATGATAAATGAAGACAGCGAATGCTATCGGCATTTATCGATGTGCAGCGGACATGATACGCTACATCATATCATGTCCGCTCGCACATTAATAAATTGACCCCCTAGAGATGATTTTTAGATACTAATTTAGTTCCAGTGCTGAGGAATTCAATATGTCGACAGCTGAAAATGGCGTCATTATGTTAATGGTATCTGTCTTGCCAACCTTGTGCTGTTGACATCGAACATAATATGCCTTAGGCTTAATTATTGACCCCTTAGCGATGATTGTCATACCCTGTATAGTGGCAGTATCTAAATCCTTAAGAAGGACCACTGGATCCTGCACAGGGTGAGACCGCAATATTTCTATGTGCTTCAGCAGTGAGGCAGCAAAGAAATAGTGCTACCCCTGGCATGCAGACACTGGGGCAAGGTATCCAAGGTGAGATATATTCAGATATGTTTCTTTAGCTACACTAAGAAACTATTAAAGCAAAGTGCAAAAAATAAATAAATAAATAAATAAATAAAAAAGCTATTCAATCTCAAGGAACCCCTGTTTGTATGTTAAAAAAATGGTATGTAATATGTATAGCTGCAATGCGTTTCTCTGCCTTTCTGAGTGCAAATATGGCAGCTCAGAAAGGCCAAGAAACGCGTTGTATTTGAGCAATCTACATTTGTTTTTATGTGAATGTTGTTTATGCTTTGTGCATGAGACTTCTTTTAAGACTAAAGATTTTTAATAAAAAATATATGTGGATCTTTGCATTTGTGATTGCTTCTAAACTGGAGTAAATTAACTGGACTATTCTCCGGGTCTAGTGTGTGTATAGACACTATTTGTTTGGTGTTGTTACAAATGTGAGTATATTATAGAGAAAAGGGCCTAGAGTGTTACAAGTCACCACGTTGTGTGGTAACTTCACTTTTGTCCTGGAGAATGACTAAGGTACCTGTGTGGACTGATTGTTTCCCTAATAAATTCTACTAAGGGACACTGTTTGACGTTCTTGCAAGTGTTTCACTGTTTATGGACAGTCCTATTTATTTGTGAGTTTCTGAATGTAAAAAAGAGTGCTACATCCCTTTATTTATAGTGTGACCACATCTTTCTTTTCTTTTGTGGGGGTTACTGTTTTCTTATACATAACCAGTTTATTTCTATTATTAATATTGCTTCATTCTCTGTGTATCTTTAGTTGAAGGAGCAGCTATGCACTAGTGAGCCTATGACAAGAGGCATATATGTGCAGTTGCCAAACCAATGGATAGATTGGTGTTAGTTTTTCCTATTTTTTTAACATTGTCAAGTCAAAATAAACTATTATGATTCAGATAGAACAGCAGTTTTAAGACACTTTCCAATTTACTTCCATGATCAAGTTTTGCAGATTTTTTTATATACACACTTTCAGGGGAACAAGATCCTACTGAGCATGTGCACAAGTTCACAGGGTATACATGTACCAGTCTGTGATTGGCTGATGTCTGTCACATGATACGGGGGGCTGGAAAATGGGAGAAAAAATAAATTTGTCAGAAAAAAATCTACTGCTTATTTGAAATTCAGAGTAAGCGCTATTGCATTATCTTATTATTAATTATGTAATTTTACTGCATTGAGTGGTTGTATAATAAACATTATGTTTTAAAGTGAAACACACAAATGAAGAACATAAATAACACAAAACTATAATCATATAAGGATTAGTGTGCTAATATTTGTATCCATGGTTAGTGGTCATCTGACCATTTGTCAAATAATATTGTTTAAAGATACATAGCACCTCATGAATATTTGTTGAAGTCATTAGCTAAATAATAGACATGTGCATGGCGAAAAAATTCGGTTTGATTCAGATTTTTTCGAATTTCAGTTCGGAGCGATTCGAATTCGGAAAAATTTGAATCAATTCGGTTCGGATTTGTTTTGGATTCATTCGGATGCAAATAAATTCGGTTCGGATTTGTTTCAGATTCATTCGGTTTCAAATAAATTTGTCTGGATTCGGTTCGATTCGGTTCGGAAATTCGGAATTTCGGTAAGTGTTAGGTGGTATTAGACTAGTATTATGTACTGTACATTAGGTGTAACCCATAGCAGAGTGATATAACCTAATATACTATACAATACTAGTGTAATCCATGGCGATCCGAATCTACCGAATAAATCCAAAGTTATTCTGATTCATTCAGTAGATTCGGCACTATTTTAATTTGGAGATTCGGTTCGATCCGAATCTGCCGAATTTTTCGAATTTCCGAATTGAACCGAACCGAATCGCACATGTCTACTAAATAATTGCGGATTAAGTCCTTTTTCATTTCAAGTGGTGCCATTAGGCTTCTCGTTAGCACAGTATGTAGGACTATGATAGGGCCAATAATAGATCTTCTGCAGCCCTTTCTTATGGGAAGGAGTTTCAGAGAATGAATAAACCTAATTAGTATTACATAAAAAAAACTGCATTTGTAACTCCACCTGTACCTTATTATTTCTTTAATTACAGTAAAATATCTCTCATTAAAGGGACACTAAACCCATTTTTTTTTATTACATGATTCAGATAGAACAGCAATTTTAAGCAACTTTCTAATTTACTCCTATTATCATTTTTTCTTCATTCTCTTGCTATCTTTATTTGTAAAAGCAGAAAACTAAGCTAAAGAGCCGGCCAATTTTTTGGTTCAGAACCCTGGATAGTGCTTGCTGATTGGTGACTAAATTTAGCCACCAATCAGGTAGCGCAACCCAGATGCTTAACCAAAAATGGTCCAACTCCTAAGCTTACATTCTTGCTTTTCAAATAAAGATAGCAAGAGAACAAAAAAGAATTATAGTAGCAATAAATTACAAAGTTGCTTAAAATTGCATGCTCTATCTGAATTATGAAATAAAACAGTTCAGGGCTTTATTTACTCAATGGACATGTATAGAATTCCACATGTTTAGGTTCCAGACGATCACCAGTGCATGAGCAAAGTGCTAAAGAATCTTGAAGATTCAAAGTTGCTGCAATTGACCATGCAGTGATCACATGTAAATAAGAGATACATTGTATCTCATTATGACTATTTGTAGTTTGTGTCTTCTAAAAGGACATTACAATATTTTTTTTACAGCATAGTATGTGGCTCATTTATGAAGCTGTACAGCTTTGGACCCCTTATGGTGCAAGTTGACGTGCATTTCAGTATTGAATGGAATGTCCTTTTAATTTCTACAGTGAGAAAGGAAATTAATTATATCTGCAGAATCCACATCAATTTATAAACACATATAACTGTAGCTAGTGAGAATGGGAGGTGTGCTCATAAGAATACATAAGAGACCCATCACACTGTTCTTCGCTTGTCTGAATGACATAACATGACTAGACCCTCAAAAGCAATAAAGAAAGACCAGGAACCCAACAGAGAATTATAATAGGGAAAAAAAAGAAAAAAAAAGATATAGGCTGAGGTACCACAGAGGAACAGAGAAAGAACACGCTGAGGGTAAAGCACATAGAATAAAACTATCAGAATTAAAACCTCAGATAGACACTTTACTGCATAATGTGTGGACTAAAATGTATAATATATAATTTATGAAAAAGTATTGTTAAAAAGTTTTGTTGGAGACCAAAGAGGGTCCACAAATGCAAGTTAGCCATACAGATTTTAGTGTGATATTCTATAAGAAAATTGCCAAAAGAGCAGACATACAGTATATATGGATTTAGAATGATTTCAGTTAGTGTTGTATAATATTGGTATGTGCATTGCTCATAAGATATGGAATTAATACCTGTTTCTTTTATCATCATTTAGAGACATTGGGGCCTATTTATCATGGCCCAAATGGGGCCAAATACATCTGTTTCCGTGCGAGTCTTCAGGCTTGCTGGAAACAGGAACTAAGAAGCAACGGCCTTAAGATCGCTGCTCCTTAACTCGTACACCTCCTCTGAGACGGCAGACAGCAATCCGCTCGATTGCATACGATCGGGTTGATTGATACCCCTGCTAGCGGCCAATTGTCCACGAATCTGCAGGGGGCGGCATTTCACAAGTAGTTCACCAGAACTGTTTATGCAATGATAAATTCCGACAGCGTATGCCGTCGGCATTTATCGATGTCTGGCGGACATGATCGCTACAGCGGATCTTGTCCACCAGACTCATGATAAATCAGCCCCATTGAGCTAGCTTCAATACAACTTGTTTGTAAAACTGTCTGAAAAATATCACCACCAAATCCTAACACAAAACATTAAAGAATTTATAGAAGATTTGTTACCGCCTCTTTTACATTTGCAAGTCGAGAGTTCTGCTCTTTTATAATGAATGTATCTGCCTTTATCTCACAATCCCTCAGTTACACTGTCATGAATACCGGCATCATATGAATGTCTTCAAACCCTACAAAGCAAAGAAATTAAAATGAAAAATGTCAAAATTTCTTACAAAACAGGGCTCTCAGTGTAAGGAAAGTAAATAGATTTGCCTTTACAAATATTGTGGCAGTGTCTCCAAGATGGCCACAACTGCATTTATGTACAGAGAAAACTGCAAGCATATTTGTAAAGAAAGTCTATAAGGGTGCATATCCTCTGTCACAGACTTACCATCGGAGAAAGATGACTCACAGAGAAGCATTTCCAATTCTATGGAATGCTGAAGAATTATACTATTACTAGTCCTAAAGCCTGTTCACATGGGCCATTTTTTGCTGTATAGCGGTCCCACCCCTTGCGCTCTCTCCCTCCCCCTCTCTTTTGCTCTCTCTCTCCCCCTCTCTTTTGCTCTCTCTCTCTCCCCCTATCTTTTGCGCTCTCTCCCCCCTCTCTTTTGTGCTCTCTCTCTCCCACTCTCTTTTGCACTCTCTCTCTCCCCTCTTTTGCGCTCTCTTTCCCCTCTCTTTTGCACTCTCTCTCTCCCCTCTTTTGCGCTCTCTCCCTCCCCCCTCTCTTTTGTGCTCTCTCTCTCCCCCTCTCTTTTGCGCTCTCTCTCCCCCTCTCTCTTCCCTCTCTTTTGCACTCTCTCTTTCCCCTCTCTTTTGCGCTCTCTCTCCCCCCTCTCTTTTGCGCTCTCTCTCTCCCCCTCTCTTTTGTGCTCTCTCTCTCTCTTTTGTGCTCTCTCTCCCCCCTCTCTTTTGTGCTCTCTATCTCCCCCCCTCTTTTTTGTGCTCTCTGTCTCCCCCCCTCTCTTTTGTACTCTCTCTCTCTCCTTCTCTCTATCCCCTCTATCCCCTCTATCTTGCGTGAGCGACCGCACCCGGTCACGCCCCCTTTACGCCCGGCCATGCCCCTTTCACGGCCATCCGCATCCGACCACGCCCCTTTCATGTCCACTTCTGCCACAGGTCAGGTAGGGACTCAAAGGCCAGGTGTGTTTGTCCTCGTGCTGTCTCTACTGCGCATGACAGCTTCGGACAAACACATAATAGGATGAGGTTGTGGTTCTATGGAAATTGAATTGTTGAAATGGGGGGCCCTGTCACAGCTTTTGCCCTGGGGCCCAATTAAGGCCTAGATTATGAATGAATCACTATCTGTTGTGCGTGAGCAATAAGGGGTATATCGTGGCTCTTTGCACGCTTCGGAAGTAACGAGTGTATTACAAGTTGAAAGTAAGCTCATTCGCTTGAGCACAATTAATTTTAACGCACGTCAGGATAGCATGACTTCAGAATTCTGGTTAACTTTAACTAACTCGACTAAAAAGTAGAAAAAAACCGTTTAAAGTATAGAAACAATAATAATAACACTTTCTGATAAAAAATTTTTTTTTTTAAAAATATTGCTTTCAAAAAGGGCTCAAAGAAATGAGGTCTCAGGTGTTAAAAAAAGGACTCCAAAGGGCTTTAACACATAGATAAATACATATACATGTCTAAATATGTATATGTATGTAAATATTTATGTTTATATTTGTGTATTTATATGTGTATTTATGTATTTACAAGCATATATACACATATAAACATATGTATACATATATAGACACATATGTGCACTTTAGCCCTTTTTTGTAAACATGTAAAATCATATTTATGCTATATTCATATTTAATAAAGTGTTTAGCTATGTACAGGTGGCCCTCGTTTTACAACGGTTCAATTTACACCGTTTCAGAATAACAACCTTTTTTTCCAGTCATGTGACTGCTATTGAAAAGCATTGAGAAGCAGCAAATTTATTAAAATAGCCAGTAGATGGAGCTGTCTGCTTGTGTTGCAGCAAAGCCAAGCAAGCTGAAATTAATCAGTTTAACCAGACCTGAGCTATCAAGCAGATTTCAAAGGAACAAGATCTTTCTGTTTATAAATCAGTCCAGATTGGAATGCATAGAAAGAACTGTTTGCAGAAAAATGCAAGTTGAGTCTGTATTGTGTGATTATTTTATCAGGTTTATAATGCTGTTTAGCAAATGTTTTTGTTCATTTAACTTAGTTTAATTATATATTCTGTGTTGTGTGATTATTTTATTAGGTTTATAATGCTGTTTAGCATTTAAAGTCTTCATTTTAAAGCTTTAAAAATAATGTATTAGGTTTTACTTATGACAATTTTGAGAGGGGCCTGGAACCTCCCTCACTTCCCATTGACTTACATTATAAACTGGGTTTCAATTTACAATGGTTTCGATTTACAACCATTCCTTCTGGAACCTAACCCCGGCGTAAACTGAGGGCTACCTGTATATATTGTAAATATTTCACATTCAAATGTGCTTTACATAAGAGTGAATGTTCTAAAATACCATCTGATATATATATATATATATATATATATATATATATATATATATATATATATATATATATATATATAAAAATATTTATTTAAGAATAAAAAGAACACTACCGCCACTTTCAGTAGATCGTCTCTTAATTCCACCCAAACTGCCTCAACATTGCTATATACAACTCTTACAGCTGTACATACATTTTACATGGATGCTATTAATACCCACACAAAATATATTTTACCCCAAAGGCTGCCAGTAACATATATACAGCTAAGAATTTACCACTTTCTTCTCATTAATGCACATAGATCAGTGATTTTACTCACACATGCACAGACATACTGAATATACTGTATATACATGCATACAGACATGAATACGTACACATGCAGATGCACATACTTTAGTAAAGGACAACACATACACAGATATCAATATACATACTGTTAATAGATATAAACACACCAAAAAAACAGACACATACTTGTGCATACTCAGATACACGCAGATATACACACACATACACAGATGCATCTACACAGTCATATAAACACACTGGCTCATACACACAAACACACATATGCAGAAACTCACGTATCAATACAGACACAAATATACACACACAAATGTATATATATATATATTTTCCTTGTTTGGGCCTTGCACCCAGGCCTGACTGGGGTTAACTGCCTGTGACTCTGGTAGCAGTGCAGCTTCCTGAGAGTGCTGGTTTGCACCCAGGCTGTGCATGTTGCAGGGACATATGATGTGTACCCGGTCCAGCCTGAGAGTGCTGACCCCACCCGTGTTTTGTATATATATATATATATATATATATATATATATATATATATATATATATATATATATATATATATATATATATATATATATATATATATACATATATATGTGTATATATATATATATATATATATATATATATATATATATATACTGTATGTATTATTATTATTATTATTATTATCGATTATTTGTAGAGCGCCAACAGATTCTGCAGCGCTATAAACAAAGGCAGAGTACTACAAAACAATTTTAGTGATCAAATGGGTAGAGGGCCCTGCCAAGAGTCGCACTGTTGTAGTCAGCTCTTAAGAAGGTGATCTACAAACAGCTGGACTCTTAGGCTTACATGCTAAGGGGGTTTAGGGATTAGTAATGGAGAAAAGGAACTGGTATAATGAAAGGTTAGTGTAGGTTGTATGCATCCCTGAACAGTAGAGTCTTTAGGGAGCGCTTGAAGCTTTCAAAACTAGGGGAGAGTCTTGTGGAGCAAGGCAGAGAGTTCTACAAGATGGGAGCCAGTCTGGAGAAGTTGTGTAAGCGGGAGTGTGAGGAGGTAACAAGAAAGGAGGAGAGTAGGAGGTCATGAGCAGAGCGAAGGGGACGGGAGGGAGAATATCTGGAGACAAGGTCTGAGATATAGGGGGGAACATTGCAGTTGAGGGCTTTGTATGTCAGAGTGAGAATTTTGTGTTTGATCCTAGAGGCAAGAGAAAGCCAGTGAAGGGATTGGCAGAGAGGTTCAGCAGATGAAAAGTGACGTGCAAGGAAGATAAGCCTGGCAGAGGCATTCTATATGGATTGTAAAGGAGCTAGGTAGCAGCTGGGGAGACCAGAGAGGACAGAGTTGCAGTAATTGAGGTGGGAAAGGATGAGAGAGTGGATTAAAATCTTACTTGTGTCTTGTGTAAGGAAATGTCTAATTTTAGAGATGTTTTTAAAGGGACAGTCTACACCAGAATTTTTATTGTTTTAAAAGATAGATAATCCCTTTATTACCCATTTCCCAGTTTTGCATAACCAACACAGATATAATAATATACTTTTAACCTATGTGATTATGTTGTATCTAAGCCTCTGCAAACTGCCCCTTTTTTCAGTTCTTTTGACAGACTTGCAGTCTAGCCAATCAGTGCCTGCTCCCAGATAACTTCTCGTGCACGAGCACAGTGTTATCTATATGAAATACGTGAACTAACACCCTTTAGTGGTTAAAAACTGTTAAAATGCAATCTGAAAGAGGTGGGCTTCAAGGTCTAAGAAATTAGCATATGAACCTCCTAGGTTAAGCTTTCAACTAAGAATACCAAGAGAACAAAGCAAAATTGGTGATAAAAGTAAATTGGAAAAATGTTTAAAATTACATGCTCTATCTGAATCATGAAAGTTTATTTTGGCCTAGACTGTCCCTTTAAGGTGGAAGCGGCAGGCTTTAGCCAATTACTGAATGTGTGTGAAAGAAAGATCTGAGTCAAATGTGACCCCGAGACATTAGGCATGCGGGGTAGGGGTAATGATAGAGTTGTCGACAGTTATAGAGAGATTGGGGTGGAGATTTTGGAAAAAGGGGGGAAAATAAGGAGCTCAGTTTTGGAGAGATTTAGCTTGAGGTAGCGAGAGGACATCCAGGAAGAGATGTGAGAAGGACAGTTAGTGACACGGGTTAGCAAGGAAGGACATAGGTCTGGTGCAGAGTAGATTTAGGTGTCATCAGCATACAAATGATATTGGAAACCGTGGGACTTTATTAGGGAACCTTTTATTAGGGAACCTAATGATGATGTGTAGATTGAGAAGGACAGAGCCTTGTGGTACCCCGACAGAAAGTGGTGACAGGGAAGAGGAGGCCCCAGAGAAGTCTACACTAAAGGTACGGTTTGACAGGTAGGAAGAGAACCACGAGAGGACTGTGTCACAGATGTTGAAGGATTGGAGGGTTTGGAGCAAAAGAGGGTGGTCAACAGTATCAAAGGCTGGGGCAGATCAAGGAGGATAAGCAGAGAGAAGTGGCCTTTTGATTTTGCTCTAAGTAGGTCGTTGGTAACCTTAACGATTGCTGTCTCTGTGGAGTGATGGGGACAAAATCCAGATTGCAGTGGGTCAAGGAGGAAGTTTAATGTAAGGAAATGGGATAGGCATGCACATACTATTTTTTTTAGAAGATTTGAGGCAAGAGGGAGGAGGGAAATAGGGCTGTAGTTGGATGGGAAGGTTGGATCAAGGGAAGGTTTTTTGAGGATAGGTGTGACCAGTGCATGTTTCAGAGATGAGGGAAGTATACCAGTGCTGAGGGAGAGGATGAAAATGTGTGTGAGTATAGGGGTAGGGGTAGAAGAGAAGGAGGGAGTAACTGTGAGGGGATAGGGTCAAGGGGACAGGTAGTGAGGTGAGAGTGCAGTATAAGTGCCATAACTTCTTATTCAGTAACAGGGGAGAAAGAGCTAAGTTTATGGCTATGTGGGTTGTGCTTGGTTGCAAGCGTTTTAGGGGGTGAGAGAAAGGGAATTATGTTGAGAGCTGATTTTGTTTCTGATGGAGCCAATTTTGTTATTGAACTGGCTGCAAAGTCTTGAGCTGACAGAGAAGTTGTATTAGGAGGTGGGGTTTGGCGGAGAAGAGTATTGAAAGTGGAGAACAGACATTTTGGGTCTGAAGAAAGATTAGAGATAAGAGTAGATAAGCAATGTTGCTTATAGAGATTAAGGGAAGAATAGTAGGAGTTTAAGATTAATTTGTAATGAAGAAAATCATCTGAACTCTGAGATTTTCTCCAGTGCCACTCAGCAGTACGGAAACATCTGTGTAGGAACTGTGTCAGAGGAGTATGCCAGGGCTGAGGATGAGTGTGTGATTTCCCACCTATGGTAAGAGGGGCCAGATTGTCAAGGAGGGATGTAAGGGTGGAATTATAGTGGCAGATAGATTGGTCAGGGCAGGAAAAGGAGGAGAAGGATGAGAGAAGAGGTTCAATGGAATTAGCAAGTTGTTGCTGATCTAATGACTTAATGCTACTGTGAAGTTTGGTGTGAGGAGTAGGAGGAGGGAGAGTTGTAGGGAGGGATGATATGTTGCAAGTGAGGAGATGGTGGTCAGAAAGAGGAAAAGGGGAGTTTGTGAAGTATGAGATAGTGCATTGATAGCTAAAGATCAGGTCAAGGGAGTGATCATCTTTGTGAGTGGGAGAATCAGTCCATTGTGACAAACCGAAAGAGGAAGTAAGTTGCAGAATTTGTTTTACAGAGGAGGCAGTGGGTTTGTCAAGAGGGATATTGAAGTCACCAAGAATGAGGGCAGGGTTGTCCATGGAAAGGAAATAAGGTAGCCAGGCAGCCAAGTGATCTAGAAATTGAGTTGAGGAGCCAGGGGGTCGGTATATGAATGCAACACGTATAGAGAGGGGAGAGAATAAACAAATCATGTGGGTTTCAAATGAGGAAAATTTGAGGGAAGAGATGGGTTGTATTTGTTAAAAGGTACAACGAGAGGAAAGTAAAATATCTGCACCACCTACTTGTCTATTACCAGACCTAGGAGTGTGGCTGAAGTGGAGACACCCATGTGACAGAGCAGTAGTGGATGCTGTGTCTAGGAGAGAGAGCCAGGTTTCTGTTAGGGCCAGAAGGTTAAGGGAGCTTGAGATAAAGAGGTCATGTATAGAAGTGAGCTTGTTGCAAACAGAGCAGGAGTTCCAGAGTGCACAAGTGAAAAGGGGTAGTGGCTTTAGATGCAAGAGGAATGTAAGGTTGGCAGAGTTGTGTTTTCTGAGTCTATGGGACAGTACACATGGATATGCATGGCTAGGCAGTTGTTGGGGACCAGGATTAGGGGAGATGTCACCAGCAGTTAGTAAAAGCAAGAGGGAGAGTGACATGAGATGAGATACAGTTTTGCAGTAATGAGACTGTTTTTGAGACAAGGTGCAGGGGGGAGAGAGAGTGTTTAGGAATAGGTAAAGTTCATGAATACAAAAGTAAGGTGAGTTTAAGAGAGATGGGCTAATGAACAGTGCAGGTGGAGAGGAAGAAGGAGTAATTGAATAATGTAGTTTGTTATAGAGACAGGAGGTAGCAAAAAGGGATATTAATTTATTGAGCATTTTTACAAAAGTGGGAACCACATAAGACACAGTATTACAGCAGCAATTACATAAGGAAACAATGAGATACATAGAAAATAATATTACAAAAGTACTTGCCTTGTGTCTTGCCCCTTGTGCAATCCTTGTTCAATTCTTGTACAATTCTTTCTTAATGCCTCACTTATAAAATGTTCACTTATTTTTTCTTAATGCCTCACTTATAAAATGTTGACTTCAAAAATGTGAACATATGTTGTTATAGCAATGCACACTGCCCAGTGTAATGCACAGCCCAAGCTAATGTTTAATATATAGGCAGGGAAGTCAGCTGTGTCCACTAAATTACTTAATTTATAAATCAAAGATAAATGAAGGTACAATTTGAAAGTTAGATTCTGGTCTGGTCATGGTGAGATAAGTTAAGTACAGACAGTAAAATTTGGAGGAGGTTGAAACTATGGCACAAAAAGACAGCTATAAATGTAAGAATAATAAGTACTGATAAGGATTGAACATCACATGGCAATTAACAAAATATTAGAAGTAAGACATTGGATAACAGGACTAAATTAACAACCTAAATTAATTTGCTCAATATACATATACACGTGCCAAAAGAGAGTTACAGGAGAGGAAAAACAACAGAGTGCAGTGAATAGTTTGCAGATTGACAGGGACTCTATTCACGTACCAAAAGAGAGTTACAGGAGAGGAAAAACAACAGAGTGCAGTGAATAGTTTGCAGATTGACAGGGACTCTATTCACGTACCAAAAGAGAGTTACAGGAGAGAAAAAAAACCAGAGTGCAGTGAATAGTTTGCAGATTGACAGGGACTTTATTCACGTACCTGAAACCAGAAGAGAGAGAATAGGGTTAGCTTGATGTAGTGTGCATTTCTTCAGCAGATGTCAATAGGCAGCATGGTGTCTTAATAAGCAGCACTGTGGTGAGTACTAAGTACAATTCTTGTATAATTCTTTCTTAATGCCTCACTTATAAAATGTTCACTTAAAAAATGTGAACATATGTTGTTGTAGCAATACATACAAAGATATATAAATGCGCACATTGGCAATAGCAAACTGAAAAGAAAATAAACCTCAGATAAAAAGAAAAACAAGAACAAAAAAAGCCACTTCTTTATGATTTAAGTGCTGATTTGAAGAAGACCAGTGTTATGTTATATTTGCTTACTGTTTTACAGTTTACTACCTACGTAAAGCGTACGGCCAGATAGAGCACTTTCAAATCCGCCATTTTAGTTTGAAATGGAGGCTGATGTCAAAATATTGGTCGGATGGTGATAGTTGGCTGTTTTGAGTGCAGATCTCGTTCAAACATAAAAAAATGTAAGCATAATTAACAAATGTTATGTATGTTATGGACGATAGCATTCATTTTATAAATGTATTTTGTTCAGGGTACAGATAGGTTTCCATATTTTTTTGTTACATAGCCTGAAAAATACATTTATAAAATGAACACTATCATCACAAGCTAATACCATACAAATATTTTGTGTTTAAGTTTTAATTATTTATGTTTGAACGAGATCTGCACTCAAAACAGCGAAATATAAGGTGTTAAGAAAAGTATACAGAATACGATAACTATTTTAACATCAGCCTCCTTTTGAAACAAATATGGTGGGTATGAAAGTTCAGTATCTAGATGTAGCCTTGTAGCCTTGGCCGTACGTGTTATGTAAGTAGGACAACGTAACAAGGTAGGGAAATATTACAGAACACCTGCAGCTTCCTGAGTTACACAGGTGTGGCTTCATCCCTGGGATTGAAGGATATATCTAAAAAAAAGAAGGAAACACACAAAGCTGCTTCTCATACAGCTAGATTATGAGTTTTGCGTTATGATGAAAAAGTAGCGTTATGGCCCATAACGCTTAATTTTCCCTAATGCTGCTATTATGAGTCTTGTTGGTATAGGTGTACCGCACACCTTTTAGCCTGTCACGCAACGTCCGTACCGCACTTTAAAAAAAGTCCTTTGTCAATGGGACTCCTATAGTGGCGGTATTACGAGTTTGCCTGGGAGGCCAAAAAGTGAGTGGTACACTCTATAACCACTAGATCCATAATTCCATCTAAAGTCAGCAGTTATGAGTTTTACGCTACAAAGCTGTAACATAAAACTCATAACTAAAGTATTACAAAGTACACTAACACCCATAAACTACCTATTAACCCCTAAACCGAGGCCCTCCCGCATAGCAATCACTATAATAAATGTATTAACCCCTAATCTGCCAGTCAGGACATCGCTGCCACTATTAAAATGTATTAACCCCTATTTCGCCGCTCCCTGACATCGTCGCCACTATAATAGTTATTAACCCCTAAACCGCCGCCCTCCCGCATCGCAAATACTATTTAAATATTATTAACCCCTAATCTGCCGTCCGCCCACACCGCCGCTATAATAAACCTATTAACCCCTAAACCACAAGCCACCCACAACAAAATATACTAAAATAAACTATTAACCCCTAAACCTATATTTTAACTTTATTAAGCAGCTAACTTTATATTAAAATTACAATTTTCCTATATTAAATTAAATTAAAACTTACCTGTCAAATTAAATTAATTTTAAACTAACAATTAAACTATTATAATTATTAAGCTAAAATTAAACTAACTACCAATTAAATTAAACTAAACTACACATTAAATAAGTCCTAACACTGCTCTAAAAATGACAAAAAGTATCTAATTACAAAAAAAAATAACTAAATTACAAAAGAACACCCACTAAATTACGAAAAATAAGAAACAAATTATCAAAAATAAAAAAGAATTACACCATTTCTTTTTTTTTTTTTTTTTTTTTTTTTTTTTATAATAATTTTTATTGAGGTTCTTAAGTTAGGCATACAAACAGTATAAACACAAATGAAATTGCCATTCAGTACAGAAGGTAACATGTACAGTCCAGCTTAGTTCCATATCGGTAAAGTTAACATTCTGCACAGCTCTCCAATGACATAAGAGAAAAAAAAAACAGTTGTAAATTGCAAAATTAGATACATAACGCCTATTCGTAAGGTAACCTTCCATAACAATGCTAATATGCCACTCTTGGGCCTTAACTAAGGAAACATATCTAGTAGTAAGGGAAGGCATAATGGAATGGAGAGACCACTCTTGGATCTCACTATGCTAATCTCATGTTTTATTTTTCTAAGTGATAGTGCGGGATACACCCTTAGTTATAGCCATCTTATTTTGCAAAACTATAATCCCCAAAAAAGAAAAACAATGGCCTCTCTTGGACCTTAACCTATAGTATTTGTTGATAGGGGAGCTTGGTAAGGGGTATGAAATAATAATGAAACACATAGGGTTTTTTTTTTTTTTTAACCCTTAAAACAATAGTATATATTAGACAACCTTGCAGAACTAATAGTAGAGTTGAACTAGGTGTATTGGTATACTGCAAGATTTTGCTAGAGATAAAGGTAAATAAGGTGCGGTATATGCAAGATAAACCGCGTATTTAGGCCTTCTACTAAGGAAGGATTATTATGGGGGGTGGGGGGGTAGGAGGTGGTAATTTGCGTATGGTAAATAGATAAAACATCTGATTATCTTACGAGTGTGCCGAATAATTGTACCTGTAGAGAATTGCAGTTGAGATAACGTGTGTAACATCAGAATTCTCCTATAGGTGTCCAACATGCCCATCCGTGCTCATTTTACAAAGTGAATTAAACTACGTGAGATATGCTAGTCATCCAACTATACCAATACTAATTTTTAAAAGTATCATGCTGATAGTATAGTGCTCTATTTGTATAACCTGGATATGTAATAACCATAGTGCTTCTCCAGTAGGTGAGTAGGGTGAGTAAAATACCGATGGCAGTACCCAATGTAGTTAACCACTATTTGGTGCTAAAGGGTAGGGCATTAACCAGGCCATATGAGTTTAGAACAAAAGAGAAATAGGTGAGTATAAAAGTAGTTAAACCATTAAATAACTCCTCCCTAAGAACATAAATACACTAACTCCCGGATGTGGGCCCACCATCCAGGACCAGGATATCAGATATGATTAACACCTAGGGAAAGGGAATTGTAACAGCCTGTGTTGTGCTGTAGCTTAATTTTAATGCTAAAAAAAAATGACACCCTGCCTGGCATGCCTAAAACTGTAATGTAGGAACTTCCTCATATCACAATTCAACCATCAGGGCTATGCAAGAAAGCCAACAGTGTATTACAGAAATGATGTCAGAGTACATGCCCTGAAAACTAACAGTTATAAAAATTAGGCACTGTGTGAACTCTAAAAGTAACTACATATGTCAATTACCTTATTAAGCAAGATATTAAGATGTTCACTTAAACAGCTACATTGGGGGTCAAAATTAAATCTAGACTAATAGGTGAGCACCAGGGGATCCCATGTCTAAAGGGAGAAAAAAGAAAAATGAGTAGTTGCAAACATAGGGAATTGTGTAACGTCCAGTTAGCTTATGTCTAATAATAAAAAATAGAAAAAAAGACAAAAAAAAAACCCAACTAGGTACCCTCTAGCACAGAACTCTGATTAACGGGCATAATACAAACAATGACCTTAATATGAAATATAGAGATAAAAGAGCTGACTATATCAATAACAATGTCTATTATCTCCTGAGGCGGCTTCTGCGGTCAACTCAGCCCACTTCATGGTAAGACAGGTACACCTTTAACATCATGGCTTCTTCCCCACACAGACATGGTCTCATGGAATGTGGAGGATCATGCATAGTCCGTGGGGTCTCTTTAGTAACAGTAAGTTCTGGGATTTTAAGCACAGACAGTCCTGTAGCCTGGGCAGGTTTCTCTGTTCGACCAAGTCCATGCAAGGAGACATGCCGGCAAGTGATGAGCACACATGGTGCTAATTCTCTCTGCGGCAGAGATCTTCTCAACTTTGACAATCTGTCATCCTTTTGAACTGTCGCCGGGCCCCCTCCAGAAGAACTCACCTCAGCAGTCTTTTTCTCTGAACCGGAGCTTAGGGATTTTAATAGCGAGCAGCCTATATCGGATTCAAGTTTCTCCCGGGGTGAGCATGTAATTGTAGTTGAAGCGCTAGTCACATCGCGCTCTCGAGAATGCGAGGTGCCTATAGCCGGACCCGGTCGTATCATCACGGTTGTGATCAGGTAGGTGAGGTCCGTCTCTAGGTTCCGGAAATGTACATCTATCAATTGTAGCATAGCCTGCTCCCAGGCCTCCATGTTAGAACCGTGCTCTGGACTTAGCAGACAGATTGCCCGCAAACCGCCTGCCGTTGCCCCTAGAGAAGATGATAGTGAGTGGCTACTTAGGCTCAGTCGCTTAGGAGGTGGAAGTTTATGGAGCTCTGGTTCTTCAGTCGATTTCAGAGTCCACTAAGAAAGGGCCCGGCAACTAAGATGGCGGAGTTCAATGGGTGGCGGAGTAGAAAGTCTAAAAGTTGGTGTGCACTTTCAGCATAGATTTCTGTCAGCTCTGCGTTACTGCATGGGTGTCAGAGGGCACTTTGATGAGAAATCAGGGAAAGTGAGGCAAATAATATTGCAATATATTGCGTATTTTAAATTAGAAATCAGGAGCTCTGTCTAGACACGTCTAGCCTCTTCGGCCGTTGGCTCCTCCCCCCGAATTACACCATTTCTAATAGCCCTATAAAAATAAAAAAGCCCCCCCCCCAATAAAAAACCCTAGCCTACAATAAACTACCAATGGCCCTTAAATAGGCCTTTTGTGGGGCATTGCCCCAAAGATATCAGCTCTTTTACCTGTAAAAATAATACAAACACACCCCCCCAACAGTAAAACCCACCCCCTACAACCAATCCCCCCAAATAAAATAACTATCTAAAAAAAACTAAGCTAACCATTGCCCTGAAAATGGCATTTGTATGGGCATTGCCCTTAAAAGGGCATTTAGCTCTTTTACATGCCCAGACCCTAAACTAAAAATAAAACCCACCCAAAAAACGCTTAAACACTAACCCCCGACAATCCACTTACAGTTCTTGAAGTCCCAATTGAAGGATCCATCCAGCCGGCAAAGTCATCATCCATGCGGCAAGAAGTTTTCATCCAGACGGCATCTTCTATCTTCATCCATCCGGCGCGGAGCGGGTCCATCCTGAAGACATCCGGTGCAGAGCATCCTCTTCATACGGTCGCCACCGTAAACTGGAACTTCAATGCAAGTGATGCAATCCAAGATGGTGTCCCTTGCATTCCTATTGGCTGAAAGATTTGAATCAGCTAATAGGAATTAGAGCTGTTAAAATCCTATTGGCTGATTGTAACAGCCAATAGGATGAGAGCTCAATCCTATAGGGCAGTGGAGCAGTGGACAAGTGCATACAGGCACGAAACATGTCTGCCGCATGGGAACCCAGCTGACCTTTTTCTCTGCAATTTCATGTATATATTCTGTTAGTCAGTGTCTTATGTTGTAGATACCTCCTGATTTTAAAAGGATTTCTATCAATAAACATTTGGATTTTATATTGGAGTGCCTGGACATCTTCCTTGTGCATCTATAACTGTATGTAGGTGGCAGCGATGTTGGGGGTGGCAGAATAGGGATGTTTAGACTCAGGGTTTATGTTAGGGTGTTAGGTTAAAACATTAGTTTTATTTTCCCCATAGACATCAATGGGGCTGCGTTACGAAGCATTTTATTCTGCTATCGCAGGTGTTAGACATTTTTTTTGCCAGTTCTCCCCATTGATCTCTATGGGGAAATCGTGCAAGCGCACGTAACAGCAGCGCTTGATTTCGGTGCAGTATGGAGCTCAACGCAAATCATATTGCCCGCACAAGCCTGCTTTTTTAAAACTCGTAATACCAGCACTATAGGAAGGTGAAATAACGCCGCTTTTGTGGCGGTCATTAAAAAATCCCTATAGTGCTCAAAACTCGTAATCTAGCTGTTAGTGTGTTATCTTTAATATGACAGATAAAACAAAACAGCAAATACAAGATAAGATAGACCCCGAGGGGTGTCTACTCACAAGATAAACCCTCAAACAGTATGATTTATGTAAGCGTGTAAAGAGAATCTCCTTGGCTAGGGGAATGTTCCTCCTTGTGTCAGTAATTGATAGTTCTTTTAACACTGCTCTCGGCACTCCCACTATTTCCAATGGAGAGGTTATCTCATATGCAGTTAGTCTGTGGTTAAACGGAGTACTTCCCCCACAGCATGAAACCGAAATTTAAAAGGTGGTATATCACAGCAAGGTCTCTTTGGTAAAACATTCTGTGTCAAACTAGTAGTGTACAATGGCGTGAGGTGGGCGTCTCTTTACACGCTTACATACATCATACTGTTTGAGGCTTTATCTTGTGAGTAGGCACCCCCTGGGGGCCCATCTTATTGTGTATTCGCTGTTTTGTTTTAACTGTCATATTAAAGATAACACACTATGAGAAGCACCTTTTGTGCGCTTCCTTCTTTTATATATATATTTATTTATATATATATATATATATATACACATGATTATATGTCCTTTTAAGCTGCTATGTAGATACCAGCGAGCCGTGTTCATCCTACTTCACCTATGCAAAGTGGGATCCTTGTCTGACTGTTTATGAGTATCACTAAAGCAATCATATTGCAAGGTTCATGTGTGCCAAACTATCTGCATAATCATGTTCCTATAATGATTTTAAATACCATTTTTCAACAGCTAAGCATACAGTTCTTATGAAAATCATGTTAGCTTTGGATTTCTTCCACAGAATAAGCAATTACAATTAGTTAATATACAGAGTCCTATCCTCTCCAGAAGGCTGATCATTTTTGTACTGAGATTTAACATTTTAACCATTTCGCAACCCTTGCACTCAAGGGTTTAAAGAAAATGGTTCTATAGCATAGTTTTTATCTGTAAGGGGGTAAAAAGTTTAAAGACTAACATCCCAATTTTAGAAGCATAGGCAGCCCTAGTGTAAGGCGAAATAGTCAACCGCTTAAGGCTTCGCTCATAAAGCAGCTTCGCAAAAGGGCATACAAAAACATGTGTGCGGTTTTCTTTTTTTGTCACTGGGACAGAGAGTTTTTGGTAGTATAGAGGCCCCGCCCACCAGCTTTTCTTGGTACTGCTGGATAGTCTAAACCTCTGAGAATCAACCATAAGTTCTCTGGCTGTCAAAGGCAGGCTCTTCCATTCCTTATACCTTCTGCCTGCCCAAGGGCTCTGCTGTCAATCTCAGCATAATCAGGAGGAGACAGGCACCAATTAAAATCTACGATGGAGAGGGGGGACTGCGCTTTGTCTGGTTATCGTCAAGTATCTCCTTGGATCACAGTAGGACACAGCTGTTGAACTAATTTGCAATCATAGGTGATAAGCTGCTAGTAGCATTTCTTATACCCTCTTTACTCTTTTCTTTATTATTTCCTCTTTTATCTCGCTCCTCCTCCTCTTTCTCTTCACCTTGGGGTAGATTTATTGCGCTCAACCTCACTAAATGCTGACAGCATACTCTGTTGACATTTATCATTGCACAAGCCAATCGGCCGCTAGCAGGAGCCGCCAATCATCCCGGTTGCGCTCAACCTCACTAAATGCCGACAGCATACTCTGTTGACATTTATCATTGCACAAGCCTATCGGCCGCTAGCAGGAGCCGCCAATCATCCCGATCAGATAGGGAGGATTTCTTACAACCGCTGCTTCTTGACTTACTTTTCAGGTGGACCTGATATGATGGGGCTCCGAGGCAGCATCAGCTGCTTAATAAATGGAGCCCTATGTCTCCCCCCTCCCTTCCACTCTTTTTCTCCACTTTCCATCTCTTCCCCTTTCTTTCTTTAACTTCCTCACCCTCTTCACCTTTCTCTATCCTTGCCTCTCTCTCTCTTTCTCTCTCCTTCTCTCCTCCTCTCTCTTCACTCCCATATCCTTTGTTTCTCTCTCCCTCCTATTTCCCTTATCTCTCCTTTTACTTTAAACTCTCACTCATGCTTCTTTTTCTTTATTTTCTCCCCCTCTTGTTCTTCATTCTCTATTTCTTCCTGCTTCCTCTCCATTTTCTCCACTCAACTTTGTCTTCCCTCGCCGACTTCTCTCTCCCCTTCTTTTACTCTCCACTTTCTCTCCTCTTTCTCTCCTACTCTCTCTATGTCTCCTTTCTCTATCCACTCTGTCTTTTCATTCTCCCTACACTAACCACTCTCTGTATTGTGTCCACTCTCTTCCTTTTCCATCTCTTCTTTTCTCTCTTTCTCCCTTTTCTTTCTCCTCTCTTACCCTCCCTCTCTTTTTCAATGTTTGTTCTTTCTGCAGCTCTTGCTCACCTCTCTCTACTGTCTCTCTCTCTCTCTCTCTCTCTCTCTCTGTCTGTCTTCTCTCTCTTCTAGTTCTCTATCCCTCTTTATGATTTATCTTCTCTCCTACTCTCTCTTTCTAATAATTTATTTTCTCTTTCTCTTGTCATTATTATTGAGAAATGTTGTATAATGGAACTTCAAGTCATAAATGATCATCTAAATAAAGAAAAAAAGAAGAGGGAAAAAGACTTATACACAACCAGGTATACAGTGCATGAACACATTTAATGGTTAAAAAAATAAAACATAAGATAAACCTAATATTTTACTATAGAGTCACCTCTGGGTGGCTTTGATATTTCAGTGTATCTGATACATTTAAAAGGACATTGTAGATATAGTTTTCCATGAAAAAAAAGTGATTTCAAGTCTAAATAAAATATGCAGAACAAACATGACAGCAGCATTTGAGCAAAGTCTAGGATAGTGGATCATTTGTCATATATACAGGATATTTAGTTTGATGCGTACTTGAGATGTGCATTCATTTTGTTACAAATGCATATTATTGTTAACAAAGTGAAATTGAATGCGCTAATTTAAAGAATAACGTGTAAATACTAACAAAATGCATTATTATACATTTGTTATCCTTTAAATTAGCTTTTAAAGATTAATATACTTACTTAAATACAGTCAACACTAAAATTGTTATTGTTTAAAAAGATAGATAACGCCTTTACTACCCATTCCCCAGCTTTGCACAACCAACACTGTTATATAATATACTTTATAACATTTAAACCTCTAAATGTCTGCCTGTTTCTAAGCCATTAACGACAGCCTCTTATCACATGCTTTTTTATTGGCTTTTCACAACAGGAGACTGCTAGTTCATGTCAGCCAGATAGATAACATTGTGATCACACACGTGGCTTGTGGCAGACACTGCACTAACTGGCTAAAATGCAAGTCAATAGATAATAAATACAAAGTCATGTGATCAGGGGGCTGTCTGCAGAGGCTTAGATACAAGGTAATCACAGAGGTAAAAAGTATATTAACCCCTTAGTAACCAGACCATTTTTCAATATTCTTTTTGGGACCAAGGCTATTTTTACATTTCTGTGGTGTTTGTGTTTAGCTGTAATTTTCCTCTTATACTGTACCCATACATATTATATATTGTTTTTCTCGCCATTAAATTGACTTTCTAAAGATATAATTATTTTCATCATATCTTATAATTTACTATAAAAAATATAAAATATGATGAAAAAATTGAAAAAAACACACTTTCTTTCCTAAGACATGGAGAGTCCACAACGTCATTCCGATTACTAGTGAGATATTCTCTCCTGGCCAGCAGGAGGAGGCAAAGAGCACCCCAGGAAAGCTGTTAAGTGTCACTTCCCTTACCCATAACCCCCAGTCATTTTCTTTGCCTCTGTCAATAGAGGATGTGAAGAAATATATTCCTTTTTCGGGTACTTTCCCCTGCAAACAAGGATTGGGGTTTAGTTGTGTCCATGTCAATCTCTTGAGTAAGAGTAGTGGTGACTTTTAAGCAGTTATAAAATAGTGAGGTTGTCTTTGCTTTGTTTTCTAACATATTTGCTACCCCTGTTATAGAAAGCCAGAGTGGGTTACTCTGTTCTTTCTTTTTCTACAGGTCTCTGATAGGAGTATGTGTCCTTTCACACCTTGTATGCTGTCTTCCTGTCTGACAGCTGAATATGCAGGTAAGTGCTTAAGGGGCAAACCTCCTATTCCGTCTTAAATTAATCTAGACTTACTCAAAATAAATACACAACACATATGTATGTGGGAAAAGACCGGTCACGGTCGCATTTATTAACCTAACCTTTATCACGGCTAAATGCCGCATCAGGCAACTTTCAATTTTATAACTTGTAACAAGTTCAGCAAAAATTGGTGGCGGCATCTACTCCTTATCCTAACCCCTACTGACAGCCGGCCCGGACCCCCCCAATCGGGGGACTGCAGCGCAGCACGGGTTGCTTGCGCCCAAAATGGCAGAGAGAGATAGTTGCAGAACTGTAGAGATCTTCAACCAAAGATTAGTAAGGGGGAGGACCCCCCAGGCCGGCACACGGCAGGCGTCCCTCCCCCATCCAAGGATGTCACTCAAATCTCTCTCTACCCGCTTCGGGGGACCGAGCCGACCGCCAGCTAGGGCACACAATTCCAGCCCGAGAAGGCACCCATGCCTGGCGAGTCGTAAAACACGCCAATCCGTGGTGGAAACTAAAATTACAAGACTCGGACTTACAGGGCTGGCTCACATAAACCTACCCGGGCAGCGTCTGACTAAGCCCTAAAATTACACTAATATGCCGCATCTCCTCTCTCTGGGCTGGGCGGGTGGGAAGTTCTTCTTGAAGTCTGTGCACTGGAACAAAGAGGCCGGATCTACTGCAACAAGAACCTTTAAAGGTGAGTAGAAACCCCCGCCCCCCTCAATTGCAACATTGTTTCACCTAGAACCATCCAGACTTCAAGTCCCTTGCCCCTTAATTTTGCTACAGGCCCACTAGAGGGCCCTCCACTTCCATAAGGGGCAAACCTCCTATTCCGTCTTAAATTAATCTAGACTTACCCAAAATAAATACACAACACATATGTATGTGGGAAAAGACTGGTCACGGTCGCATTTATTAACCTAACCTTTATCACGGCTAAATGCCGCATCAGGCAACTTTCAATTTTATAACTTGTAACAAGTTCAGCAAAAATTGGTGGCAGCATCTACTCCTTATCCTAACCCCTACTGACAGCCGGCCCGGACCCCCCCAATCGGGGGACTGCAGCGCAGCACGGGTTGCTTGCGCCCAAAATGGCAGAGAGAGATAGTTGCAGAACTGTAGAGATCTTCAACCAAAGATTAGTAAGGGGGAGGACCCCCCAGGCCGATACCCGGCAGGCGTCCCTCCCCCATCCAAGGATGTCACTCAAATCTCTCTCTACCCGCTTCAGGGGACCGAGCCGACCGCCACAAGAGAACAGCTCCCTGCCCTCTTGCCGCCACCACATACACACATAACCAGCATTAACTCAATAACTTACTTAACATGTAACAGTGACATAAAACACAACTGTCCTAAACTTTATAAAACTGATAGTAGACTCCTTCTAATGTCTGCTAGAAAAATGTCAATCCCAGCGTCTGCCAGGTGAACACCGTCTGAACGGTATAACTCCTTCTTGTCGGCTGTAATTGAGTCATGCCGAATCACAAAGCCGCCCAATGCCGTGACCGCTCTCCCTACTTCCCGGTTAACTTTTTTCTTGACATTATATGCCGCCCTTTGTGTCACAATATGTCTCCATCGCAGCCGTGCAACCACGTTGGACCACCCTACTTGCACACCTTGGAGCCAAGCATACACCCATCGTAAATCAGACACCATCTTTCTGATCAGATCCAACACCGGGACAGCACCCAAGTCATTGCCTCCCACATGCAAAATAACAATCTGAGGCTTCCCCCACCTCCTGTGAGCATCCTGAAGGAGTGCTGTCAAATCATCCCAAGCCAATCCCCTGCGGCCCAACCAACGCACATTGGCCCTTGACCACGGAATTCCCAGCTGCTGCCCTTCTGGTAACCTCAACGCCCTGATGGCCGCCCAATGAATAAATGAGTGGCCCACTATCCAAACACGTGATGAAGGGGTATTCCTGCCTGAAAGGACATGACATAAATGCTGAGCAACACTCATACAAATCGCCCACCCCTTCAGACCTAAAGAGCCCGAGAGCTCCCTTCTCACCCCCCCCACGCCCTAAAAGCCCACCTGACTAGCGTTGAGTGCCTGTGCTGTTGATTGTTCCGACCCCCGTGAATTCTTCACCGGCCGGATATACAACTTGTACCTGCCCGACTTCCAGTGACCCAGCCGCTGAATTTCCTTGCCTGAAGACCCACACGCAGCAGCCGACGTCGCAGCCCCAATTCTAAATGAGTGAGACCCTATATTAGCGGGGTCCAACCCAGCCATCTTCGCTGTTCTCGCCAGAACCCTGCGGAACTGGAAGGCAGATAAGGATGACCCATCCTCATGTACGAGTAGTTGCAGCGGACCCGCCGGGCGCACAGCGCAGAACTTATCGAAGTTCCACACTGGGCAACACACCTCCTCCTCTGACCTGCCCAAGCATAACCATGCTCCTTTTCCTGCTTGGTCCGTTTTAGACCTAGGAATGAGTAACATAAGGCCATTCTCCGCCGGCCGTACATTTTTCCACAGGATACCGCCAGCGCCCCCAGAACACGATGACGCCACTAGCTCCCCAATCCTAAGTGCCCCTGCAAACTCCAACGCAAATGCCGTGCGGAACAACAAAACTTCGAACTCAGAGGAGCATACCTCCCCCAAGCATCCCATCAACGCCCGCAAACGAGAAGGTGTGATGGGCTCCCTGTGGTCAGGAGGGCGAGGGTCAACGCGACCCCATCCCTTCAGTACCTGCCTAATAAGGAATGACCCCGAAAAATCCTGAATACCAAACGTTCTATTAAAGAACGCCATCGCGGCCAGCCTACTTTGTGCAGCCAATCTAGAGGTCCCCTCATTCCGCAAACTAGCCAGCTACTCTAAGACCTGTACCTGTGATGCCTTGTGCACCTCAAACCCTTGATTAGCAGCAAAACGTTCCCACACCCTCCAGTGACTCACATAGGTTGTCCATGTCTTAGGCGCCACTGAAGCCCGAATCAAAGGGATAACAGTTTCCCAGCCTCTGCCATCTGCCAAAGAAAAGGAGGGCATGTCAAGCCATTCTGCTCTGCTTGAGGGGCAGCCTGCCTAAATAATTCCCAATTAAACCTAGACACATTGTGGACGCCCGGGACGTGACGTGCCACAAAGCAAATGTTAAGCTGCAAGCAGCGCAGCACCAAGTGCCGAAGGTAAGTGACTACCCTCGGGGAAGAAGCCGATAACCTGTTGATGGCGTATACCACGCTCATATTATCTGACCAAAAAACTACAGATTTGTTGGCCAGCGCTGGACCCCACAGTTCAATTGCTACCACAATGGGAAACAGCTCCAACAGCGTCAGGTTCCTGTTAAGGCCAGCTGAAACCCACTCCCTAGGCCAAGGAGCGGCGCTCCACGCCCCGTTCAAGTAAGCCCCATAGCCGTGGCTGCCTGCTGCGTCTGTAAACAGGTGCAACGCCTGGTTTGACTTGGGCTCTTCCTGCCAAATACAGACGCCATTAAACCGACTCAAAAATTCTTCCCAAACTTCTAAGTCATCCCTCATGTTCTGTGACACTTTAAAACGCCACGCCCCGACGTGTGGCCCCCGTAATTGCTCTTCCAACCGTCTGTTGAAAACCCTACCCATGGGGATAACCCTACCGGCAAAATTCAGCATACCAAGTAGGGATTGCAGGTCTTTTTTGGACACCCAATTTGCCCTTTTTACTGCTTCAACGGCCCCCAACAAGCGCACCACTTTGTCGCCTGGGAGCCGACATTCCTCAGCCACTGTATCAATTTCTATACCTAGAAATGTGAGACAAGTGCACGGGCCCTGCGTCTTATCTGACGCCAAAGGGACACCAAACCTGCCCATCATGTCATGCATGACCTCCATTAGAACCCTACATTCTGATGTGTCCGCCCGACCTACCAGAAGAAAGTCATCCAAGTAGTGGGCCACGGCCCCACCACCCAACGCCTTCCATATCACCCAGTGAAGAAACGTACTGAAACTTTCAAATAGGGCACATGACAACGAGCAACCCATGGGCAAGCAACGATCAACATAAAATTCCCCTTCAAATTTCATGCCCATCAGCACGAAGGCCGACGGGTGCAAAGGGAGAAGCCTAAACGCTGACTCAATGTCCAGTTTAGCCATCAAAGCCCCATGACCCCTATCTCTGACCAATGCCAATGCCTCATCAAAGGACTGGTAGTGCACCGAACTAAGCTCGGTGTCGATGGCATCATTCACAGATGCCCCTTTGGGGTAAGACAAGTGGTGTATAAGCCGAAACTTGCCTGAATCCTTCTTTGGTACAACCCCCAATGGAGACACCACCAGGTCCGGGAGGGGGTTAGCCTTGAAGGGGCCCACAACTCTCCCCAAGGCCAATTCTTTAGCTAATTTGTCCCTAACCACACCTGGAAACTCATAGGCTGATTTCAGGTTCCTGTGCAACGAGGAACCCACCACCCGGCCCGACACAGGTATCCTAAACCCATCCCCAAACCCCGACGGATGAGGTCGGCTACTCCCCTGTCCGGGTACTGTGCCAGCAACACGGTCATGGCCTCAAGCCTAAGAGGCGTTGGGGCCCTTGTTACCAGGGGCCCCTCTTTGGGACTGTTTGTCTCCGCCAACCTCTCTCTTCTTGTTGCAATCAATTCCTGGGTGTGGGCCGCTGCAGAACTTGCAGATGTGACGAAAGGAGCAATTTGCCCCCCTGTCACACTGCTTGTCCTGAAACTTCCAGCATTCCCGTCCGCGTCTCTTCGGACGCGGGGTGCCAGGCCGCACAGGGCCGGTTCGCAGGCCCGGTGTCTGGCCCGCTTGACCTTCCAACCCCAATTTGGACCACAGGTATAAATCCTGCGTCCCAAAGTGGAGCATAGGGTTCCCTACCATTTTTCTACGAAAGGCCATGTCATATTCGCGCCACGCCCCTTCCCTGAACCTGGCATGGACATCATCGATAGTGTCTTCATATTTAAAGAGGTTATGTCCTTGCGTCTGCCATTTATCCAAATAGCAGGTTGCGAGGACTCTGAAGCACCTCTGCCATTCTTCATATGTTTCCGGCCTTTGGACCTTCTTAGGGCCCGTGCCATCTGCCGCCCGCTCTTTCGCGCGACATGCTTCAGGTGAAAGTTCAAAGATGTTCACATAGCGACCATCTTGAATCTTTTTCACCACCTTCACCTTGAGGTGCCCATAAAGGGAGTGAACCAAGCACGGGTAAGTGTCACCTTGCGAGGCCACCCTCCTTGTCACTGGCACCCCCAAGGGGGGCTGTAAAACTGCACCCACCCCGGGGACAAATGGAACCAACGCCGAACCCGACGCTTGCGCCGCCTGGCTCTTCACCTGCGCTGCTACCAGTTTCTTAATCATTCTAAACATCTCCTTCTGGCCCTTACCCACTAACCCTAGGTCCCCATCGCTATCTGAACCTGACTCACTAGAGGGTACCATGTGTTCAGTGTGTGTGGAAGTGCCAAGCAAGTACTCACCACTCGGGGCCAAAGGAGGAGCTGCTCCAGTTCCGCTTTGTGGAGCCGCCGCTGCAGCCATTGGAGGGACAGGTTGAGATCCGGAAGGAGGTTGACCAGCCGAGGAATCTATCCGCACTGCTGACGAATCACTGCTAACCTGGGAAAATAAAGGAATATGGGGAGTACTCTGTGCGTAGGATGAGACCCCCGAGGGGGCCCCAGCCTCCTCCCCCACACGCCTTTTTTCCTTGCTACCATCCACAACAGACATCCCAAGCGCAGCAGCCACAGCCTTCCTTATAACTTCTTCATTCACACACCCTGTTTGTGCAATAGCCGCCACCAAAGTCTCCTCCCTGTGACCAGCAACCCCCCTGTCAGCTCCGGGCCTGACCCCAGAGACACCTTGTCTGCCTTGCGTATTACCCCTTACAGTCTCCTGCATGATCACTGCATTAGGCATGTCTCCCAACACCCCTTGTCTGTCCTGTTCTGCAGACCTTCCGGTCTCATGCATAGCCGGTGCATGCGGCCTATCACGCACTATGCCCTGTCTGGCCCGCTCATGCAACGCTCCCGTGTCAGGCATATCCACCGCATTCATTCCCTCAGCAGACCCGACCACTGCAACGTTCTCTCCCCTTGCCTGCGCCCCAACATCTGGCATCCTGCTTCTACCCCCTACCGGGGTCTTAAATGCTGCCTTTCCACCAGGCCGCCTGTTCCCCCTCCCATCAGGGGCCGCATCCTCCGCCCGGAGTCTCCCCAACTTACTGGGGGCTTCTCCGGAAGAGGATCCGCTCCTGCTGCCTACTGCGCGTTTCCTCCTTGCACGCCCGCGCTCCTCCCCGCTCGATGAGTCACATGGGGAGGACGCGCGTGACGTAAACAAGGAGGCGGAGCCAGCCGGGGACGCGCGACGCGGCCTAGTAGCCATCTGAGGCCTGTAGGCCTCACCGCTGCCACCCGGGACCTCGCCATCGCCGCCCGCCCCAGCCGCACCAGGGGCGATGCACGCCGCTAGGGACTGGGCCAAGGAGGCCACGGAAGCCAAGGCCTCCGAGGGTAAGCCCCGCAATTGCTGGCATGTGGCCAGCCAAGCCTCAACCGCCGAGTCCGGCCTAGACACCTGGGGCACCGCCGTGCCATCCTGACTACCCGGGAGCATTTGAGCGGCCGCAGAATCCACTGCAGGCCGCTGCCCATGCTGCCCGCCACTTGCTGTGGGCCTCCCAACCGCCCCACTACTTGATGGCCCTTCCGATTCTGCAGCTCCAGAGGAGGCCCCTAGCAAGCCCGGGGCATTCAGTTCCTGAGCCCCGGTTCCCTGCTGGGCCCCTTGCCTAACCACTCCTCCCTGTAACCCCAGTCCTCTCCTAGCCCCTGGCCTAGCTCCGGGCCCTTTTTCACTAACTGACTGAGCCCTGGGGGTGGGAGGTATAACTCCCTCAGAACCTGATTCTTCTCTTGCTCTTGCAGGGCCTCTCATCCCTGGGACCTCCTTCACCACTTCGGCATATCTCTTCGGAGGAACAGCTCTTCTCTTTGCTCGCCTCATCTTGCTACAGCAACAAAAAGTTCTTCTTGAAGTCTGTGCACTGGAACAAAGAGGCCGGATCTACTGCAACAAGAACCTTTAAAGGTGAGTAGAAACCCCCGCCCCCCTCAATTGCAACATTGTTTCACCTAGAACCATCCAGACTTCAAGTCCCTTGCCCCTTAATTTTGCTACAGGCCCACTAGAGGGCCCTCCACTTCCATTTGTCTTCTAGGTGGGGACTTGCACTTTTCAGGACTTTTATTTCTGCACAATTAATTGGGAAATATTTAATCCTTGGTTAAGGAGGTATTTGGATAGTGTGCAGGCAACTTGTATGTGAGAGAGAATGTGGGGTTAACTTTACCCTTATGTGTGATGGGATGGTTCCTCAGGCTGAAGGGTATTATTTTATATTTATTGAAGGTTTGTTTGGGACAAGTTAAGGTGTTTTTAACTTGTTACCTGTGAGAGACTTTGGCCAGTGACCGTTAGTTTAGTGAGTCGGCTGGAAAACGAGCGCTTTCAGCTAATGCACAGATTTTTTTTGTGTGCCGATCACGTGACAGTCAGCTCTTCTGTTTGTTCTCTGAGAAGTGTCAGTTCTCGGCTGTGATGGCTGTGGGATAATTCGTAGAAGCTTAACCCCTTATTTCTGCTGCTAATGGTGATGGTAGGGCACCTCAGTCTGGCTGAGGTGTAGAGGTGTTATTTTTTGTTTCTTTTTTTGGGGCATATTAGCGTTGCTATGTTTTGTAGCATTGCAGTTACTCATTAAAAAGACCGTTACTGCGCTTTGTAGAATACCAGTTCACCTCATCATAATTTAGCAAATACATATCACACACACACATATAGACACACAGACACATAGCATACATACACACATATACATACACATAGACACACAGACATATAGCATACATACACACATATACATACATATAGACACACAGACACATAGCATACATACACACAAACACATAGCATACATACACACAAACATATACTGTACATATATGTAAACATACAGACACATAGCATACATACACACATATACATACATATAGACACACAGAGATACATAGCATACATACACATAGCATACATACACATAGACACAGAGACACATAGCATACATACACACATATACATATAGACATACAGACACATAGCATACATACATGCACACATATACAAACATGATACATTTAGACATACAGACACATAACATACATACATGCACACATATACATACATATATACATACAGACACATAGCATACATACACACAAACACATATACATACATATACTGTAGACATAGACACATAGCATACATACATGCACACATATACATACATATATACATACAGACACATAGCATACATACACACAAACACATATACATACATATAGACATACAGACACATAGCATACATACATAAACATGATACATGTAGACATACAGACACATAACATACATACATGCACACATATACATATATATATATATATATATATATATATATATATATATATATATATATATATATATATATATATATATATATACATACAGACACATATCATACATACACACAAACACACAGCGTCAAAGAAAGAGAATAGAGGCACCGGGTAGTTGCACAAACAAATGTCCTTTATTAAGGAAATAAAACTGGAAACACTTAGGATAAAGCTTAAATCCTTGGGGCAATGGTGTAGTGGTAGTTCCCCACGTACCCTAGTGCTGACATGTTTCGGCAAATGCTACGATTACGGCATTTGCCGAAACATGTCAGCACTAGGGTACGTGGGGAACTACCACTACACCATTGCCCCAAGGATTTAAGCTTTATCCTAAGTGTTTCCAGTTTTATTTCCTTAATAAAGGACATTTGTTTGTGCAACTACCCGGTGCCTCTATTCTCTTTCTTTGACGCTGTATCTTGATGGATATGTTCAAAGGCACGGGTACTTGCACCTTTTGAGCAGCATTGAATCACCCCTGCAAAGACACAGTAGGACGCTGTAACAACGGTCCTCCCTAGTTGAGGACTCATCGCACCTGCGGATTCTTCCGCTCCCATTTGTGACGTCACATAGTTCCGGATCGATCCTGCACACACGCTTAGACGCTGTAGGGACCCACGCCGCGGCTCGACCTCCAGGCCATCACTGTTGATACACAGAATACGGAGAGAGGGGATCTGGAGCCCAGAAGGTTTTGGTGGGTCCCCAGAATCAGCGCCACAACGGAATACAGGTCGTATGAATATATAACGGAACTTTTGGGGGCCACTGTGAGGTTTTGGAAATTGTAGCAGGTGCTATACATAAAAGGGGTGTTTGGAGTTAGCAACGCAACAATACAACCACAGGTGCTGCCTTTCTCCTTTATCGTATATACACACAAACACATATACATACATATAGACATACAAACACATAACATACATACACACACATATACAAACATGATACATTTAGACATACAGACACATAACATACATACACACACACATATACATACATATATACATACAGACACATAGCATACATACACACAAACACATATATACATATATACATACACACACATAGCATACATACACACATACAGACACATGACATACATACACACATACATACATGCACATACATAAACACAAATACAGGCTCAGCAAAAAGAAATATAAATACAATTACACAATTTAAGGTAAAAATGTTTTAAAAACCTCAACATGCTCTCTAATGTTGCCATATATATATATATATATATATATATATATATATATATATATATATATATATATATAATTTATTTAATTTTTGTCACAAAAAAAGGACTGTCTGGCTGCTCATTTGGAAAACACATACAGGCCCATTTATCAAAGGGCTTGCGGACCTGATCCGACACTGCGGATCAGGTCCGCAAGACCTCGCTAAATGCGGAGAGCAATACGCTCTCCACATTTAACATTGCACCAGCAGCTCACAAGAGCTGCTGGTGCAACGCCGCCCCCTGCTGACTCGCGGCCAATCGGCCGCCAGCAGGGAGCTGTCAATCAACCCGATCGTATTCGATCGGGTTGATGTCTGGCGATTCCTGTCCGCCTGTTCAGAGCAGGCGGACAGGGTTATGACCGCTGCTTCATAAGTTGTGTTTCTGGCGAGTCTGAAGACTCGCCAGAAACACGGCCCTTCAAGCTCCATACGGAACTTGATAAATGGGCCTGATACACTTAAAGTCTCTTCTCAGGGAAAAATGTAAAACAACTGAAGCAAGTATACAAACAAGCAGACTTGCTCTGAGCAGGAAGAGTCCTCATTCTGAGGCTGGGGATAAGGCTGAGTGTTCACCCATGCACGCAACACACACATGGGTTTTAGCGTCTGCCGTCTTTTCAGTAGCTCATTTTGTGAAGTGTCAGCGCTCCTGCCTATAAATTATCTGCCCTTAGTGCTGCTGCTACTTCATGGTAAATACACTAACTGAACCGCGCAAGGGAAAAGAGAAGGGGAGGGGATGGAAGGGAGGGGGAAATTTCCTGTTAGGCAGTTTAAACTTTAAAAGACCGGTGCTGTCAGACACTGTATATTCTGCAGCACCGCTCTGTGGTAGTTCTGTTATTGTTCTATTTCAGAGCTGCAGTAGAAGATCTGTGCTGCGCTCCGGTTTCCCACCACAAATGCTTAAAGCCTTAAAACAAAATTACTTTAATAGAGAGCACCCCTTAGAAGTGCAACTTCTAAAAGGCTTTCTCTAAGGACATTTTTTTTATAGTCTGCGGCCCCAATAAATAAAATTAGTACCTTAAAAAGTTCAGTGAGTTGCCGGCTGCTGCTGTCCTGAACGTTCGTTCCTGTCGGCCCGCCTCTGAGGTGAGGTCTCTCTCTTCAGACTTTTTTTCAGCTTGCTGCCTTCAGCCCTGGAGTGGTGGACGGTCCCTGGCTGCTCCCACTGTGTGTCTGTCTGTCTGCAGTGCTCTGTCCAGTGTCCACGCACGTGATCCCAGGTGCAGTGGCCTGGCTGGCTCAGTCCTGACTCCTGTCTGAGCTGATGACGCAAAGCACGCAGACGCTCCCAGGCTGAGGCTCCCGCTCCCTCCACTATGTCACGTGGTGACGAGAGACTTGACATCATCACAGTGACAGCCACCGGCCCTGGCCCCTGGCGGGCCGGGCCCGCCCCTGGCTGCTCCCACTGTCTGTCTGTCTGTCTGCAGTGCTCTGTCCAGTGTCCACGCACGTGATCCCAGGTGCAGTGGCCTGGCTGGCTTAGTCCTGACTCCTGTCTGAGCTGATGACGCAAAGCACGCAGACGCTCCCAGGCTGAGGCTCCCGCTCCCTCCACTATGTCACGTGGTGACGAGAGACTTGACATCATCACAGTGACAGCCACCGGCCCTGGCCCCTGGCGGGCCGGGCCCGCCCCTCACACACCTGCTGACCCGGCCGGCCCATTATAGGAACTGACAGTCACACAGTGAGTGACAGTAACTATACAATGCAGTCAGTTGGTAGTTGCAGAGTCAGAGTGAGGCAGCCACAGCAGCGGTCGGAGAGGGGATGGGTTAAGGGGTTACACAACCTACAACCAAATAAGTTTAATAAATAACATAACAACTTTTACTGTACAGTAATTACACACAGATGCTGCTGCTGCAGCAGTGGGGAGGGTACAAACTTGTATAAGGGACTGGTGTTTGGAAGTTACCGGGCAGCAATTAGCAATTTCAAAAAGCAAGCTGCAATAATTTAGACAGCAGCCAGGCCAGCCCAGCTGAGCTGCCGGCCAGCGGCCCACCGGGATTTTTCCAGGTATCCCGGCTGCCCAATCCGGCCCTGCAGGAATGGGATAAGCCAGGGATTCCTTTTCCCTGTCTCCTGTCTTTAAAAAGATGTTTCCTGCTGCTGACTCCATTCGGGACTCATGGCACACTGTGCCTAAGGTAGAAGGGGCTATTTCTACTCTAGCTAAGAGAACCACAATTTCTATAGAGGATAGCTGTTCTTTTAAGTATCCCATTGACAAAAATCTGGAGGCTTATTTAAAGAAAATGTATGTTCATCAGGGTCTTCAATGGCAACCTGCAGTTTGTTTTGCCACAGTAACAAGTGCAGCATCTTATTGGTGTGATGCTTTGTCCAAATTGATTTTAGAGGAGACTCCGTTAGAGGAGATCCAAGATAGGATTAAGGCTCTCAAACTGGTCAATTCCTTTATCTCTGATGCTAACATGCAAGTCATTAGACTGAGGGGCAAACTGTCTGGCTTCACTGTCCTAGCCCACAGGGCTCTGTGGCTAAAATCTTGGTCAGCTGATGTTACCTCCTAGTCCAAGCTCCTGTCGCTACCTTATAAGGGTAAGACCCTGTTTGGTCCTGGTCTGGCAGAGATAATTTCTGAAATTACGGGTGGAAAGGGGTCTTTTCTATCACAAGTAAGGGAACAGGGCCTAGGATTCTATTCAAATCTTTTTGTGGTTCCCAAAAAAGAGGGAACTTTTCGACCCATTTTAGACCTCATATTTCTCATAATACCCTCCTTCAAAATGGAAACCATTAGTTCCATTTTTCCTTTGGTCCAAGAGGGTCTGTTCATGACGACCATAGACCTGAAGGACGCGTATTTTCATGTTCCCATTCACAGGGATCATCACTAGTTCCAGAGATTCTAGACAAGCACTTTCAATTTGTTGCTCTTCCGTCTGGCGTTGCCACAGCTCCCAGAGTTTTCACGAAGGTTCTGGGGGCCCTCTTGGCAGTTGTCCAGTCTCAGTATATCTCAGAAGATAGATCTGGATTCGTTAACAAGAAAATCTCTTTCGTGGTGGATTTCTCAGGATCATCTGTCTCAGGGCACATGCTTCCGGAAACCCTCCTGGGTGATTGTGACCACGGACGCCAACCTGCTAGGCTGGGGAGCAGTCTGGGGCTTGTTAAAAGCTCAAGGCCTGTGGACTCGGGAGGAGTCTTCTCTCGCCATAAACATCTTGGAGTTGAGAGTGATCTTCAATGCCTTGATGGCTGGCCTCAGTTGTCTTAAGTCTGGATTATCAGATTCCAGTCAGACAACATCACCTCAGTGGCTTACATCAGCCACCAAGGAGGGACTAGGAGCTTCTTGGCCATGAAGGAGATGAATCAAATTATTCAGTATATGGCTTTGGCATTGCTATATGGTAATTAGAAGGCCGCTAAATGCTGCTGCGCACCACACTTGTATTATGCCCAGCAGTGAAGGGGTTAATTAGGTGGTTTGTAGGGAACTAGTATGGTTAATTTAGCTTTAGTTTAGGGATCAGCCTCCCACCTGACAAATCCCATCCCCTGATCCCTCCCTGACCCCTCTCAAAAAGCTCTCTTTCCTCCCCTACCCCACAATTGTCCCCGCCATTTTAAGTACTGGGCTATTTTTAAGTACTGGGGGCTAAGGGATTCCTCCTTAGCCCCCAACCTCCCTGATCCCCCCCCCCCAAACAGCTCTCTAACCCTCACCCCTCTACCTATTTGTCGCCATCTTGGGTACTGGCAGCTGTCTGCCAGTACCCAGTTTGTCATAAAATTGGCTTTTTTTATTAAAAACCTCCCAAAACCCCCAATTTTTCTGTAGTGTAGCTGATCCCCCACCATAACCTACCCCGCAACCCCCCCCAATAACCTACCCCCCACCCCTCCCAGATCCCTTGGACAACATTTATCCCCCTTCTCCCTCTTTCCCTTTACACTTTAAGTTCCATAGTGTAGCATTCCCACCCACAGCAACATCGCTGCAATACCCTGAAAGCGGCTGGAAGTGATCACAATCGCTTCCACCACTTGAAACCCCTGAGGACGTACAGGGTACGCCCTTGATCATTAAGTGAAAGTTTTTGTAGGACGTACCCTGTATGTCCTTGGTCGCTAAGGGGTTAATATAACTGTGCAGGTTATGCAAAACTGGGGAATGGGTGATAAAGGAATTATCTATCTTTTAAAACAATAAAACTTCTGGTTTTATCCCTTTAAGGAGAGTTAGGGAGCTGCACTAATCCAACCCTTTTTCAGAGACCAAGGTCACGCAAAAGGAGAAGGTCCTTTAGCGTGGGCTCTGGGATCCGCTGTTCTAAGCTTCCTAATAGTTTGGCCCTGGGCTCTGTGAAGAAGGGTCATAGTCATATTAGCCCTGCTTTCCATACTATATAGGTAAGTATAAGCCTACAGGTGACTATATTCATTTTAACAGAAACAAAACTAATTTTTCAGAATATTTGCTATGAAAGATTAGTCTGAAACAAAGTATCTAATGCAAATTCCTATAGTAGGAGGTTTGCAGAGGGCGCAAATATAAATGGTTGTGTTTTAAAAAAAAGGTGCTGAAAATCAAATAGATGTGTATGAAACTTAGGTTTCAATTTGTGTGTTCTCCTTTAAATAATTTGGGTATTTCTTTGTGTGCCATATGTAGACATGCCTGATGAAACAGCTAGTCAGCTGAGAAACGCGTTGCCTGATGAAACAGCTAGTCAGCTGAGAAACGCATTGCCTGGTGAAACAGCTAGTCAGCTGAGAAATGTGTTGCCTGATGAAACAGCTAGTGAGCTGAGAAACGCGTTGCATGATGAAACAGCTAGTGAGCTGAGAAACGCGTTGCCTGATGAAACAGCTAGTGAGCTGAGAAACGCGTTGCCTGATGAAACAGATAGTGAGCTGAGAAACGCGTTGCCTGATGAAACAGCTAGTGAGCTGAGAAACGCGTTGCCTGATGAAACAGCTAGTGAGCTGAGAAACGCGTTGCCTGATGAAACAGCTAGTGAGCTGAGAAACGCGTTGCGTGATGAAACAGCTAGTGAGCTGAGAAACGCGTTGCCTGATGAAAAAGCTAGTCAGCTGAAAAACGCGTTGCCTGATGAAACAGCTAGTGAGCTGAGAAACGCGTTGCCTGATGAAACAGCTAGTCAGCTGAGAAACATGTTGCAAGTTTTATATGTTTTAAAATAAAACTGTGATGTTAAAGACTACAACATCCAGTATCCAGTCTACTGAAATCTGAGTGAGACCTTGCCCCAATCAGTCAGCTGGAGACTGCAAAGCTCAGCCTGCGCATATTGCACTTTCTATTCACTGAAAATTTATTTTGGGTAAACTGCACTATGAGGTGCTCTTCTTTACATCTTTTTTAGACTTTTTTAGTCTGAAACAAAGTATTCACTGCTGCCCATGTCTAATGCATACTTTGCTGCGGAGATGTCTGTGAAATGTGGGAATAAAGAACATATATTTTTGTAGTAACCATTTATGATAACTTTAATGTGATATGTAGTGTTGTACAGCAGGCTATGAAGTTGCCCAATCTGCTCAAGTATACAGTTGTGAATTCTTTGTTGGATAATGTAAGCCATTGTGTTTTATAGACCCTGTAAGCAGTGACAGCTTTAGCAACTAGTTTATGGGAGGTCAAACTCTTATCCTAAATGGAGGAATGGAAGAGGAATAACATGCTTTCATTGGGCAGAATCAATTTGGGAGTGGAGTCATAAGTGTGTTACATGCATGGAGCCATGATTATTGGGGGTGTGGCTATGCAGTCTTAGGGAATGGATATAGCCCTCCTTGGCACAATACACTCAGGTCCTGTTGCACCCTAGTGCAGCTTTGAAGAACTTCAACTACCTGTAAGGTTAAAAAAAGATATGTCAACATACAAATTGTATGTGTATATATATATATATATATATATATATATATAATAAGGAAGAGTGCACTCGCCAGGTCTTTTCAGAGTTTTATTCCAAAAATATACATATTTGGAATAATACTCTGAAAAGTCCTGGCGAGTACACTCTTCATTATTTTCTATTTGCCTATCTGTTGCATCCTGGACATTAAAACTGGATTTCTGGAGTGCTTGTCTACTTTGAACTTTTATATATATATATATATATATATATATATATATATATATATATATATATATATATATATATATATATATAAAGTATTGCTTGAGTCCCATTTAGAGATAGTGAAAGATATGTAATTAGAGTAACCTGTTTCAGATTTCTCAACTTTAATATGCCCAGTCCCCAAAATCTGCCACAAACTACACCCTAAGATATCTCTGATTAAACCATTAGCCTCTCCATCTGGTATAGTTTCTGGAAAATGGTATAAGGCATGTTATTATTAATAACTCCTAGAGGCCGATTTATCAAAGTTTCAACTGTGAATGTGCTGGAAGTCCGCGTCAAATTAGACGCCAAGTTGATCTCCATAGTTAACATAGCGTCAATGTTGAAGTCTTCAACATAATATACGCTCCCGCGAGATCAATCCGATGCAAATTGTTGCTTTAGCTATTCGAGCATAATACTGATCATCCGCCTTCACATTCAACTCTATTCAAGCATTTTACTGATGATCCGCCTTCACATTCAACTCTATATGACCCTCTCACCAATTTATCAAACATTCAACATGTATGCTCGCGTCTATTCCAACGCAGCGTACCTGTCCTTCAAACCTCTGAGGCCATGAATGCAATAGAAATCAATGGGAGTCTGAAAAAGTTTTGTTCTATGCTGTTTGTCATCGCAGACAGTTAACAGTGAACATTTCGAATATTTCTAAATTTGCGATACTTTTATGACGCAGAGGATATTAATGAACCATCTGAATCATGAAGTATAATAAAAATGTTTAACCTTTTGTGATAACAAAATATATTAAGGTCTTCCCTTATTACTAAATAAAATCAAGTAGGGAGATGTTACCCTACTTATGGGTTATGTTTAATCTCTCTGTCGTAGAGTTCATTACAAAGTAAGGGAATAAATTATTTTACAGGAATGAAAGAAAGGATCACAGTCCCTGACCTTTTAGACGCAGAAGAAGGAGATTAATAAACCAGCAACAGGCTGCACAAGTAGATGTGCGTCAACAAAGAGGCATATATGTGCCAAAAGTATTTCTCCTAAGAATTGGTCTATATCCTTTGAGTGAAAGGGATGAACTCCTTTCACTGGTGTCGCAGTAGTAGTTACTGTTAGAGACGACAAAAAATGGATTATAACATTAATGAGATGATGGGACGCACGTACCACATATCTGGGATAAATATGACTCAGGGAATATGTATAAGGTGATATAATGACCTTTGACGATGCCAAAAATAGTGTTATAAGGATATCTAATAATCAATTGTCGAAAAATTGTAACTGACATTTTTTAGATTGTGTATTATAATTGTTAGGACATACAATGGCTGTCACTTTCACATCATCAACAATTGGTTGTCACTTTAAAATAACCAAAAAAGATCAGACAATTTAATAATCAGAAAATACATAATTAGTCAACATTCATAAGAGTATTATAATCAAATAAAATCTGCAAATGATGTCTGATTCAATATAATCTTAAGCAGAAAGGCATAGTCTACATAAATTTAAACTGGCATGATTCAGATAAAGCCGTAATTATAATCACCTCTACATTGTTTTCCGATTATCATTGTTTGATTCCTTCTCTTGAACTGTTTAAGAAGTTAAAGTTTTAATTTAAAAGGCCAGTCCATGATTTTAACACCTGTGTAGTATTGGTCTTGAAATAGAGACTCCAATAAGAAAACAATACACAGGTGTAGCACAAAACCTGGGCCACCACTTGAAATTCCATCATTTGTGAATGGAAAGAAATTAAAAGATAAATGACATGTAAATATGTTTCCAAAAAATATCAGAAATAAAACATATATACTGTGTATATATATATATATATATATATATATATATATATATATATATATATATATATATATATATATATATATATATATATATATATATATATATATATATATATATATATATATATAAATACACACACACACAAGTATGTGCAAAGAGATAGGTACATATTTGAGCATTAAAGGGACAGTCAAGTCCAAAAAATTTTTAATGATTCAGATAGGGCATGTCATTTTAAACAACTTTCCAATTTACTTGTATCACCAGTTTTGCTTTGTTCTCTTGGTATTCTTAGTTGAAAGCTAAACCTAGGAGGTTCATATGCTAATTTCTTAGACCTTGAAGGCCGCCTCTAATCTAAATTCATTTTGATAGTTTTTCACCACTAGAGGGCATAAGTTCATGTATTTCATATAGTTAGCATTGAGCTCATGCATGTGAATTTACCATGGAGACAGCTCTGATTGGCTAAAATGCAACTTTGTCAAAAGAACTGAAATAAGGGGGCAGTCTGCTGAGGCTTAGACACAAGGTAATTACAGAGGTAAAACGTGTATAATTATTATTGTGTTGGTTATGCAAAACTGGGGAATTGGTAATTAAGGGATTAGCTATCTTTTAAAGCAACAAAAATTCTGGTGTTGGCTGTCCCTTTAAGAATCATATAACATTGAGTATAAAAGGAAAGAGAAGTTTTTTGCAAACATATATATATATATACACAGGTACATTTCTATGATATTTATTGTTTGTTCAGATATAAATAGAGCTATTTCAAGGACATAAATAGATGAAAAATAAAAGATTAGCTTTAGGGAAATGTGCTAGTTCATGGACAGGAATGAAATGGTATAAATAAAGTTAAAACAAGAAGACAAAACTATCTTCATTTGATGGCCATTCAGGGTAGATCATTTGATAGATGAGGATATCCATGACATTGATGACTTTTATTTATCAACATACTGATGCTAATCTCACCGGACTTGACGCGTGTGTATTTGACAGACGTGTTGATAAATAAGTTTGTCGATTGTAGATTTGCAGCAGCAATATCGGGCGAGCGTATTGAGTCCATTGAATGTGTCTAAATTAACGCTTTGCTAAATCAGCCCCCTAGGTTTTTCACGTGTACTGAGGAAGAAATGGGTTTCATTCAAAGTTTTTTTTTTTCTATCTTGAAAATTTTAAGTAAAGGCTGATTGAATTTAAGCTGAAACTGATATTGAGGTATATATGTCGACATATAGATAGACAGACAGACAGACAGATAGATATAAAGTATCAAAATAACAAGAGTATTGCATTGAGCAATGATACTTTTTTATTGGACTAACTATACTATACATTTATAAGTTGACAAGCTTTCGGAAGAGTTCCTTCCTTTATCAAGTCTGAGTATTGCTTCAGACTTGATAAAGGAAGGAACTCTTCCGAAAGCTTGTCAACTTATAAATGTATAGTTAGTCAAATAAAAAAGTATCATTGCTCAATGCAATACTCTTGTTATTTTGATATCTAAATCTCTGGACTAACACGGCTACTCCAATCAACGTGACAGATATAAAGTAGAAGAGATCCAGTTGTAGTTGCAGTAAAACATACATTTATTTATTTGCACTAAAAGCAGCATAGAAAAGTCGTATCCACATCGAAAAAACTGTGGCAAAAATATCAGGTCTAATATATCTAGTATATATTTACATACACATACACCCAAACATCAATGCAGGGACATTCTAATAGAAAAAATAAAATGTGCATTCATTTAAAACTACTGTCCAATACAAAGGGGTTAAAGACATAGCTAAAATCACAGGACATTGGCAGCTCATGGCCTTGTTTGGTGAACCAATTAGGGGCATCATATGCTTGTAGCCGCTAATGAATAGAAATGTCCAGCTCAGTAGTTGCAAAGTGTTGCGGGTGCATGTGCGACTTAAGCTACTGCTTTATCCACTTTGCAAGGGTTAAATAGACCTAAAGGGTTAATCATATGCTATTGTTTACTAACTGTTGCTAAGAAGCTTTGAAAAATTGTCTACTTTAGTCTTTTTTTTCAGTACCAAGTAGCATGTGAACTTGCTGTGTGCCAATCTCAGAGTTGCGTATAAAGCGTACCCTCTAATCTGCTCCTTAGCACACTCCAAGATTGGCACCCAACATGTGATCGTGCTAACAAACTATGTTGTCACTCACAATCTATGATCTACCAAAAATGCTTTTTGATTATCGGCCGAATTTGGAGCCAAGCTTCTTGAGTGATCACAATGCCACATCGTATCATTTGTTAAAAACCCACCACCGCAAATGTGTTTTCAACACAAAAGCTCACAAAAAGGACTTTTGATGTTTTAACTGCTTTTTTTAAAATAGAAACTTGGAAGCCTCCCAAAACTGAAACATACAATAGCCTATTCACACCTCTCAAGGTTACAGGATAACTCTATTCATGAAACCCCTTTGTTCAGTTGACAAAAAAAATACTATTAACCTATTGTCATCACAATACATCCTCAACACTACATCTTCAAATGACGTGATACTGCTAACCTATTTAAATGCATCTATTATGTTATATGGATGGGTAGACTGTGCACTGTTTATCTATCACTATATGGGCATTTGACAACTTTCACAAAGAGTCTTTTAAACTATATTTATTTCTCTTGTTTGTTAAAGGCCTAGTTCTATTTTGGCATGAACTGTAAACACGATGTTGTATTTGAGTTTCTAAGCAAAACACTTATAATAACTTTTTTTAATAACTTTCTAAGAGACCCTTAAACGAGATCCCACAATCTTGAATGGGTTTATATAGTGGACAAGCCACCTTGCACACTAAGGGGCCGATTTACCAATGTCTGGCGGAAATGATACGCTGTAGCGTATCATGTCTGCCAGACATCGCTGAATGCCGACAGCATATGATGTTAGCATTTTACTTTGCACAAGCAGTTCACTTGTGCAATGCCGCCCTCTGCAGATTTGCGGAAAATCAGCCGCTAGCAGGGGGTGTCAATCAACACGATCGTATAGGATTGGGTGGATTGATGTCCGCAGCTTCAGAGGCAGCGGACAAGTTAAGGAGCAGCGGTCTTAATACCGCTGCTTCTTAACTCCTGTTTCCGGTGAGCCTGAAGGCTCACGTGGAAACAGGCGCCATAAATTGGCGCCTAAGTGCAAACTCATTTACGACAATGATTATGTTATTGAATCAGGAATGAGCATTCATGACCGTGAGTTCAATAATATAAGCACTTTTGTTAATGAGTTTGGAGCTGTCCTGAAGTGAATTTTCCTGCAGATACACTTAGCTGTACATGACATCACATAGTCTTCACATTTACATATGTATATGTCCCTATACATATCTAAATGTGTACCCTGTTCAATGTATACAGCATCTCCAACAGCAATGAATAGTGCTTTAATGAATCGATACCCCTTATGTTAACAAACCTCTAGAATGTCTCTAGTGGCCATTTCAGAGTATTTAACATAGGTGCAAGCTAAAAGGCTGTTTAGAATTAGCTGTCAAATAATCTAACAGTTCCCTGAAATGTCCTTCCAAGGATTTATCAAGTGCCTAGAAACGTGAATTAGATAAGCCAAACTGGGCTTGAAAATTAGTTGAAAAAGTGAGACGAAAACGTATTATGTTTGCTGAAAAGTTTTTGGCTACATAGGCTAAATCTAGCAACCAAAAACCCATAAGCAAGTGCGAGAATCAGACAGAATTATGTGATTGTGATCAGGCTGAATAGAAAAAGTAACATTTTGCCCAAAAAAACAGCCAAAAACTCAGCGTCCTATAGATTGTGATTGGGGTCTATGGGGTCAATTTACCAAATGTTGGGCAGACATGATTGCTGCACATTCGCGACCAATCGGCCGCTAGCAGGGGGTGTCAATAATACTGATCATATCTGATCGGGATGATTGCAGTCTGCCACCTAACTGCCGTTTCCGGCAATCCAGAAACTATGGGTGGAAAAAGCAACATCCGCTATCCACCCCATGTGTTAAAAAAAGTACTTCTAAGTCTCACATTTTTTTTTGTATCTGGAAATGGTGTACTCCCCAACAAATGCTGCACAACTCTGGGGTGCAGGATAATAATTGCAATGTATAAATAGCCAGGACTGATCCACATTTTCCTTTGTAGCAATTTATTACAATACTGTCATTTTGTTTTCCTTTTTTATACAAATATAAGTGGAAATAGATATCCATAATACCCCTTAATTCACTATCACCTAGATTACAAGTTTTGCGCTATAGAGGGTGCGAAATGAACGCTCGTGCATGCTTTCCCCATAGACATTAATAGGGAGAGAGGGTTAAAAACAAAAACTAACACCTGCGATTGCGGAATGAAAAGTTCCGTAACGCAGCCCCATTGATGTCTATAGGGAAAAAAAAGTTGTTTAAACCTAACACCCTAACATAAACCCCACGTCTAAACCCCCTTAATCTGCTTCCCCCAACATTGCCGACACCTACATAAAGTTATTAACCACTAATCTGCCGCTCCCGATATCGCCTCCACCAAAATAAATGTATTAACCCCTAATCTGCCGCTCCCGACATCACCGCCACTATAATATTTTCCCCTATTCCCCCGCACCCCAACATCGTCCACACTATAATAAAGATATTAACCCCTATTCCGCCACTCCCCAACATCGCCGCCACTAAATAAAGTTATTAAACACTAAACCTCTGGCCTCCCACATCAATGCCACTTAAAAAACCTATCAACCCCTAAATTGACAGCCCCCCACATCGCCAAAAACTAAATTAAACTATTAACCCCTAAACCTAACAACCCCCTAACTTCAAATTAAAATTACAAGATCCCTATCTTAAAATAAATAAAATACCATTGGATTACGAGTTTTGCGTTATGAGCGGCTCGGTGCTAACTTGCAAGTTATTGTCACCGCTCACCTCCCTCTAGCGCTGTTATTACAGATGTACAAAAACCCGGCGTTAGCAGGCAATATTGCTGCGTAATGAAAAATTGAGCTCCATACCGCACTCCAATACCAGCGTTGCTTTGAGCTTGTTTTACGTGCTTGTGCATGATTTCCCCATAGACATCAATGGGGAGATCCGGCTAAAAAAAAGCCTAACACCTACAATTAAAAAGCGTAAAGCTCTGTAACGCAGCCGCATTGATTCCTATGGGGAAAGAAAATTTATGTTTGCACCTAACACCCTAACATAAACCCCAAGTCTAAACACCCCTAATCTGCCGCCCCCGACATCACCGCCACCTACATTATATATATTAAACCCTAATCTGCTGCCCCCAACATTGCCGCCACCTAAATTACACTTTTTTACCCCTAATCTGCCGCCCCCGACATCGCAGCCACCTACATTATACTTATTAACCCCTTAACGACTGAGGACATGCAGGGTACGTCCTCAGAAAAAAGGCAGTTAACGCCTGAGAGCGTACCCTGCACGTCCTCAGTGTGGAAAGCAGCTGGAAGCGATCCTGCTCGCTTCCAGATGCTTTCCGGTTATTGCAGTGATGCCTCGATATGGAGGCATCCTGCAATAACCTTTTTAAGTCATCCGGTGCAGAGAGAGCCACTCTGTGGCCCTCTCTGCACCGGAGATCGGTGGCTCCCTGTGTTGGTGGGTGGGAGCCGGACCGGGAGGCGGGTGGCGGCCATCGATGGCCCTGTTGATGTGAAGGGGGGCGGGATCGTGGGCGGGGGTGGCTGGGGGCGCGCACGCGTGCACGGGAGGGTGGGGGCGGGCGCGTGCACGGGGAGGGAGCGGGTGGGAACCGCTACACTACAGAAAATGTGGAAATAAAAAATATAAAAAAATGTCAAAATAAAAAAAAAACCGATCAGCAAGGTGGTGGGGGTTTGTCTGTGGGGGGGGGGGGGGGGGGGGGGGGAAGCTACACTACAGAAAAAAAAAACCAAACAAAAAAAAAGCACTTTTTATTGTAAACTGGGTACTGGCAGACAGCTTCCAGTACCCAAGATGGCCCCCAATAAGGCAGAGGGGAGGGTTAGAGAGCGGTTTTGGGGGGGATCAGGGAGGTTGGGGGCTAAGGGGGGGGGATCCTACACAGTAGCATATGTAAATCTGCTAAAAAAAAAATTCATTTTTTTTTAAAACCCTTTTATTTTAGTACTGACAGACTTTCTGCCAGTACTTAAGATGGCGGGGACAATTGTGGGGTGGGGGAGGGAAGGGAGCTGTTTGTGAGGGATCAGGGGGTGGGATGTGTCAGATGGGAGGCTGATCTCTACACTAAAGCTAAAATTAACCCTGCAAGCTCACTACAAACTCCCTAATTAACCCTTTCACTGCTAGCCATAATACACGTGTGAGGCGCAACAGGATTTAGTGGCCTTCTAATTACCAGAAAGCAACGCCAAAGTCATATATGTCTGCTATTTCTGAACAAAGGGGATCCCAGACAAGCATTTACAACCATTTGTGCCATAATTGCACAAGCTGTTTGTAAATGATTTAAGTGAGAAACCTAAAATTGTGAAAAATTTTACGTTTTTTTTAATTTGATCGCATTTGGCGGTGAAATGGTGGCATGAAATATACCAAAATGTGCCTAGATCAATACTTGGGGTTGTCTACTACACTACACTAAAGCTAAAATTAACCCTACAAGCTCCCTAAAAGCTCCCTAATTAACCCCTTAACTGCTGGGCATGATACACTTGTGGTGCGCAGTGGCATTTAGCGGCCTTCTAATTACCAAAAAGCAACGCCAAAGCCATATATGTGTGCTATTTATGAACAAAGGGGATCCCAGAGAAGAATTTACAACCATTTATGCCATAATTGCACAAGTTGTTTGTAAATAATTTCAGTGAGAAATCGAAAGTTTGTGAAAAAATTTGTGAAAAAGTGAACGATTTTTTGTATTTGATCGCATTTGGCGGTGAAATGGTGGCATGAAATATACCAAAATGGGCCTAGATGAATACTTTGGGATGTCTACTAAAAAAAAATATATACATGTCAATGGATATTCAGGGATTCCTGACAGATATCAGTGTTCTAATGTAACTAGCGCTAATTTTGGAAAAAAATGGTTTGGAAATTGCAAAGTGCTACTTGTATTTATGGCCCTATAACTTGCAAAAAAAGCAAAGAACATGTAAACATTGGGTATTTCTAAACTCAGGACAAAATTTAGAAACTATTTAGCATGAGTGTTTTTTGGTGGTTTTAGATGTGTAACAGATTTTGGGGGTCAAAGTTAGAAAAAGTGTGTTTTTTTCCATTTTTCCTCATATTTTATCATTTTTTTATAGTAAATTATAAGATATGATGAAAATAATGGTATCTTTAGAAAGTCCATTTAATGGCGAGAAAAACGGTATATAATATGTGTGGGTACAGTAAATGAGTAAGAAGAAAATTACAGCTAAACACAAACACCGCAAAAATGTAAAAATAGCCTTGGTCACAAACGGACAGAAAATGGAAAAGTGCTGTGGTCATTAAGGGGTTAACCTCTAATCTACTGCCCCCGACACCGCTGCCACCTACATTACACTTATTAACCCCTAATCTGCCGCCCCGACACCGCCTCCACCTACATTACACTTATTAACCCCTAATCTGCCGCCCCGACATCGCCGTCACATACATTACACTTATTAACCCCTAATCTGCCGCCCCGACATCGCCACCACCTACCTACACTTATTAACCTCTAATCTGCCGCCCCCAATGTTGCCGCCACCTACCTACACTTTTTAACCCCTAATCTGCCGCCCCCAACGTCGCCGCCACTATACTAAAGTTATTAACCCCTAAACCTAACCCTAACACCCACTAACTTTAATGTAATTAAAATAAATCTAAATAAAACCTACTATTAATAACTAACTAATTCCTATTTAAAACTAAATACTTACCTATAAAATAAATTCTAAGCTAGCTACAATATAACTAATAGTTACATTGTACCTATCTTAGGTTTTATTTTTATTTCACAGGCAAGTTTGTATTTATTTTAACTAGGTAGAATAGTTAGTAAATAGTTATTAACTATTTATTAACTACCTAGTTAAAATAAATACAAATTTACCTGTAAAATAAAACTTAACCTGAGTTACACTAACATCTAACCTTACACTACAATTAAATAAATTACATTAATTAAATACAATTAACTAAATTACAAAAAAACCAAACACTAAATTACAAAAAATAAAAAATAAATTATCAAATATTTAAACTGATTACACCTAATCTAATAGCCCTATCAAAATAAAAAAATCCCCCCCAAAATAAAAAAACCCTAGCCTAAACTAAACTGCCAATAGCCCTTAAAAGGGCCTTTTGTGGGCATTGCCACAAAGAAATCAGCTCTTTTACCTGTAAAAAAAAAATGCAAACAACCCCCCAACAGTAAAACCCACCACCCACACAACCAATCCGCCCCAAATAACAACCTATCTAAAAAACCTAAGCTCCCCATTGCCCTGAAAAGGGCATTTGGATGGGCATTGCCCTTCAAAGGGCATTTAGCTCTTTTTCCGCCCAAACCCTAATCTATAAATAAAACCCAGCCAATAAACCCTTAATAAAACCTAGCACTATAACCCCCGAAGATCCACTTACAGTTTTTGAAGACCCGACATCCATCCTCAACAAAGCGGCAGAAGTCTTCATCCAAGCGGCATTTTCCTACTTCAAGACATCCGACGCGGAGCATCCTCTTCTTACAACGGCGACTGAAGAATGAAGGTTCCTTTAAGGGACGTCATCCAAGATGGCGTCCCTTGAATTCCGATTGGCTGATAGAATTCTATCGGAACTAAAGGTGAAAAAATCCCATTGGCTGATGCAATCAGCCAAAGGATTGAGCTTCAATCCTATTGGCTGATCCAATCAGCCAATAGGTTTGAGCTTGCATTCTATTGGCTGATTGGCAAAAAAATTTTTTTACAGGTAAAAGAGCTGATTTCTTTGGGGCAATGCCCTGCAAAAGGCCCTTTTAAGGGCTATTTGCAGTTTAGTGTAGGCTAGGGGTTTTTTATTTTGGGAGGGGGTTTATTTTGATAGGGCTATTAGATTAGGTGTAATTAGTTTAAATATTTGATCATTTCTTTTTTATTTTGTGTTATTTAGTGTTTATTTTTTTTTGTAATTCAGTTAATTGTATTTAATTAATGTAATTTATTTAATTGTAGTGTAAGGTTAGGTGTTAGTGTAACTCAGGTTAGGTTTTATTTTACAGGTAAATTTGTATTTATTTTAACTAGGTAGTTAGTAAATAGTTAATAACTATTTACTAACTATTCTACCTAGTTAAAATAAATACAAACTTGCCTGTAAAATAAAAATAAAACCTAAGATAGGTACAATATAACTATTAGTTATATTGTAGCTAGCTTAGGGTTTATGTTACAGGTAAGTATTTAGTTTTAAATAGGAATTATTTAGTTATTAATAGTAGGTTTTATTTAGATTTATTTTAATTATATTAAAGTTAGTGGGTGTTAGGGTTAGGTTTAGGGGTTAATAACTTTAGTATAGTGGCGGCGACGTTGGGGGCGGTAGATTAGAGGTTAATAAGTGTAGGTAGGTTGCGGTGACATTGGGGCGGCAGATTAGGAGTTAATAAGTGTAGGTAGGTGGCGGTGACGTCGGGGACGGCAGATTAGGGGTTAATAACTGTAATGTAGGTTGCGGTGATGTTAGGGACAGCAGATTAGGGGTTAATAATATTTAACTAGTGTTTGCGATGCAGGAGTATGGCGGTTTAGGGGTTAATATGTTTATTATAGTTGCGGCGATGTCCGGAGCAGCAGATTAGGGGTTAATTATTTTATTTTATTATTTGCGATGCAGGAGGGCCTCGGTTTAGGGGTTAATAGGTAGTTTATGGGTGTTAGTGTACTTTTTAACACTTTAGTTATGAGTTTTATGTTTCGGCGTTGTAACATAAAACCCATAACTACTGACTTTCAGTTTACGGTATGGATCTTGACGGTATTGGCTGTACCGCTCACTTTTTGGCCTCCCAGGCAAACTCGTAATACCGGTGCTATGGAAGCCCTATTGAAAAAGGACTTTTAGAAAGCTGCGGTAGTTACATTACGTTACGGCCAAAAAAGTATGCGGTGCAGCTAAACCTGCAAAACTCGTAATACCAGCGGTAGTGAAAAAGAGTCGTAACGCTGTTTTTTCACTCATACTGCAAAACTAGCCGCATATCTCTTTTCTTCCAACTTATTTATATTGTTCTATTTTACACAGTTGACTTTTATATATTGGGGCCTATTTATGAAAGACGCTCTCCGCATTCAGCATTGCACCAGCAGCTCTTGTGAACTGCTGGTGCTACGCCGCCCCCTGCAGATTTGCGGCCAATCGGCAGCTAGCAGGGGGTGTCAATCAACCTGATTGTATTCGATCGGGTTGAATTGCGGAGATATCTGTCCCCCTCCTCAGAGCAGGCGGACAGGTTAGGGAGCAGCGGTCTTTAGACCGCTGCTTCATAACTGGTGTTTCTGGCGAGCCTGAAGGCCCCATTGTGTTTCGACTCATGTATTTTTGCAATTATTTAGCTATATTATTTAGGTGTTTCTCTTAAACATCGCTAAAACTGGGTATATCCTTTTCTCAGATATTTTAAGGTTAACCTTTGTGATAATCTAATATCCAGAAATTTGCCATTTAGGATTTAAGCACCCCCTATTTCCCATTATTTTATAATCTTTTACCAGTTCCTGTCTTATGCATCTTAACCCTTTCAGTACTAGGAATTTCAGGGATACCAATTTGCAATCACTCCATTTAAACAAAAATAGAACCTTATCAAAACTAAAAAAAAGTTTAGTAGACAACCAAAGGCAGGGCCAGATTGGGACTAAAATTAGACCCTGGCATTATAAGGCAGAGCAGCCATATATATACACTACATATTTTATTTAGTAATTTTCTACAGAATTTTTGTGACTTAAACTCACAGAAAAACTTATCAGATTGTGGAAGTGCTGTGCTGAGAGTTGTAAATCTAAACTGGCAGCTTCTCACAGACAAAACTAAACTTGTGATCAGCCCCTCCAAAATACCATCCTGCCCTGCAGTGTACATGCAAAAACAAAATAGCTTTCAGAGCACAATTTAACCCCATTGCTACCAAAAAGGGCTGCAATGCACTGCTTGAAAATAAACTACAGTTCTTTCTGGTAACTAATAAGTTAAATTGTGATCTGCCTGTTATGATGGGGATTTTTCTTAGTGTCTGCTGGGGCCCCGCATTTCACATAACTGAGATTGCCCTTGAAGTAGCAGACAGATAGCAAAACAAAAGCCTGTAGTTGTGCCCTAAGTGGGATAAATATGAGCAGTACATTCTGCTACTGCTGCAGCTACCCCCCTATTATATGTACCTGCATGTTCAATGTGTTACTTGCGCCACAGAGGAGAACTTAGTCTAGACCCAGCACGTCACTTGTGTAAGAAGCACTGTGCTGCCACTCCAAGCCCAAAATCTGTAAGGCTGTGCATTGTTATGTGTTATAATTATGATGAAAACAATAATTGCACAAACACTTTTGCACACTTCCTGTCCTGACTGAACCAATGTGTCCTCCTTGATGTCAGCCCAATCTGTCCCTTGTAAGAAGTGCAAGGAACTTTGCTGCACAACTTTGCACTTGTGGGCGGGTCTTGATACCTGGTTGGCCTACCGGGAATTTACTGGATGTGTCCTATGGCCAGTCCGGGTCTGACCAAATGTATTGATCTAGGCTTATTTTTGTGTATTTCATGCCACTGTTTTGCCGCCAAATGTGATCATATTAAAAATATTGTTAACTTTTTCACAAACTCACTGAATCATGCCACTAATTTCAACTGTGCCTCAAACTTCTGAAATTCCTGTTAGTGAAGGGATTAATTAGTTAGCTGGTAAGTGTAATAGTATTGTAATGCAGGAATAACCTTTCCACTTGACTCCTCCCATCTTCTGATCCCTACCTAATTCCTCTCAAACAGCTCTTCCCCCACTTATACATTTCTCCCAAACAGCTCTCTAAACCTCCCCCTTTCCCACTAGCAGCAGCCATCTTAGATACTGGCAGCTTTCTGCTGGTACACAGTTTTCTTTTCTTTTTTCATTTATTTATTCATTTTTCCCTTCACCCCCCTCCCCATGATAGTTGCGCAGGGCACAATCTTGCTTATATCCCTGTTTTGGTAGTGTAGGGTCCCATCCCTCCCTCTCCCTTCTAAACTTTGTTTCCATAGTGTAGGGTCCATCCATAGTGTAGGGTCCCTCCCTCCACCCTCTGTCATCCACTCACCTCCCATCATCCCTCACCACACCTGCCTCTGGTACCAATGGAGATTGTGACAGAAAGTGCCACTAACTGTAACGATCTGTCAGTCTGCCGTTACCATATGAAGACAGATGCCTGCAGCCCAAGAACAGCAAGGGGCCTATTTATCAAGCTCCTTACGGAGCTTGAAGGCCCGTGTTTCTGGCGAGCTGCTGGTGCAATGCTGAATGCAGAGAGCGTATTGCTCTCCGCATTCAGGGATGTCTGTTGTACATGATCCGCTGAGCGAATCATGTCAGACAGAGGGTTGATAAATCAGCCCCCAAGTCTTAGTTGTCATTTGCTGCTCCTTCCACCAATGATACTAAAAGAACAAAGCAAAACTGATGAGAGGTACATTTGAAAGTTGTTAATGTAATTTCTGTGGCATATTTCTTTATCAGACCAATCCTGGCCAGTAGTCTTCTTATCCTGGCGTCAAGTGGAAACATCCCAGGATTATAGAATAACGGATTAAAGAAATTAGGTAGAACAGGTACAGCAGCAAGTAGGTATCTCAGCCTTTTGAGTAATAAGAGGCAAGGCCAGTGGCCGAACTACCATTGGTGCAGGAGGTGGAGTGGCACCAGGGCCCAAGAGCTGGAGGGGGCCCATAACAGCCAGCCTATACCTAGGCGTAGGTAGAACATGTACAATCCTAATGCAGGGAAGCCTTTTATTAGTGCAAGTAGCAAATCCATCTGTCTATACTCAAAATCATTATACAGAGCAGAATGTATAAGTAGATAACCTTTGGGGGGCCCAAAAAAAATCTTGCACCAGGGACCTCTGTTGAGTAGGTCCGCTACTGGGCAAGTGAAAAGAGTAGGCCACACGGCAAAGCAGGACACAGCAACAGGCAGGAAATTCAATCTCACAGTATACCAAAATATAAAAGAATAGGATGCCGAGTAAAGCAGGTTACCGCAACAGACATCCAATCCAAAATTTAAGTGTACCAAAGGTACAAAGGGTAGTTCACAGGCTAGCAGGGTTCAGCAGCAGGCACACAGTCCAATCTTTCAGTGTACCAAGGGGTTAAGCAATAGAGTAGGTCACTTGGCAGAGCAGGGTTCAGAAGCAGGAAGACAATCCAATCTTTCAGAGTACCAAGTGGTTAAGCAATAGAGTAGGTCACTAGGCAGAGCAGGGTTCAGAAGCAGACAGACAGTCCAATCTTTCAGAGTAGCAAGGGGTTAAGCAATAGAGTAGGTCACTAAGCAGACAGGGTTAAGCAGCAGGCAGACAGTCCAATCTTTCAGAGTACCAAGAGGTTAAGCAATAGAGTAGGTCCCTAAGCAGAGCAGGATCCAGCAGCAGGCAGACTAAATAGTACACAGTAATAGAAAGAACCCAGGAGTCAGAAGGCAACCTATTCTTGGGCAATTAGCAAAACAATGAGGCTACTTACATGTTGGCGTAGGTTAGTGCCAAAAAGGGTGTACAGTGGACCGGTGAAGCAGGGATGAGCTCAGAGATGCACCTGCGGAATGCAGCAATGGCATCATTGCCATGCGCCGCTAAACAACCCCAAGCGGCCATAGCAATGGCTGAGAGGAGCGGGGGTGGCAAGCGGAGTGGAAGTGGAAGGTGTGTGACAGTTTAAAATGATATACTCTATCTGAATCACTAACAACATTTTTGGGTTTTATGTCTCTTTAACATGGAAAATGCTATAAGAAGGAATGCGCTTGTCATTAAAAATATACAGAGTGGTATTTATCGTTTCTAAACGTTTAACGCACTTTTTTTTTTTTTTAAAGTAATTTTTTTATTGAAGTTAAAGCATATAACATCACAACAAGGACTCGCCCTAAGGCCAGAGTTACAACAGAGAAAGTAATACATTGTCTATGTAAAGGCATTATTAAGAAAGCAATATGCGCATAAAGCAATAGAAAATACATTTCAAATCTGATTATGAAGATAGACAATATCTTAGGCGAGGTGAAACAGAACTTCATTTTATATTATGTCAGCGTATGAACTCCACATTCTAATAATATTTAATCTAAGATCAAAATAGCAGCCTGTAGAGGGTTAGAATAGGTATCAGCCACTCTTGGGCCGAGATATATAGGGGGGAGGGGGATATTCAGCGGGTAAGCACCGCTATACGCATAGGGAAAGGTGGTGGGGGGACGGAGCCATATATTAATGGAAATAGCATATGGTACTTGGTGTGGACACGTGATTGCCCAATCATAGAGATCATGGGCCTGGTAGCTGGGTTACCAAAAAAAACTGAATGTGATATGCCTTGGATAGTTAGTCTTCTTGGGAGTGTATAGTGGGGCAAAGTAACATTCAAACACAAAATGGAGTAACTAGATAAGGGCTAAAGGCCACTCTGCTAGTGCATTCAGGGGGACCCAAATATTACTAGTATAAACTACAAAGGAATGTATACATGTCACGATAATAGCAATTTACCTAGGTGTTCAGGACTGATCTAAAGAGTAACAAAACAGGCAAAATACGATCTTATCTAAACATTGCATAACAAACTTGCCCACTAGCTAAAGTGGAGTATGATAGAAAATATACATTTCCATACAGAAGCTAGTAAACTGTTTAGGAACAATGAGGTACATTTGAACATATAATAAACACATAACATAAGTAGTACACATCATCTCCTGACGTCCGAACTAACAATGTGTGAATAATCATCATTCAATATTAGGAACCCTGTACAGGTTTGTAAATTATAAACTAATATAAGGGTAAGAATAGCCAAATGGGATGAGGGGGGGTTGGGAGGGCGGAGCTATATGAGTTAACATTTATATGTATCTATACACGGGCATCATAGAAGATAAAGTAGACAAAGTAGGGCCTCTGGGAAAGTTAAAATAGCGTCGGTGAAGGCTATACACTAATTTGCAACTTGGGAAATCTAGGGACCTATAAGAAAATACGACAACAGGGAGTTGGATTAGTGACTGGTAGGGTCATATATTAGTATAGTTGTAATAGCCACTTCTATTATAGTTTGTGGTGTGCGTCTTTTGCCCCACAAAATAAGTTCCAATTAACTGATTGCTATATTCAACATTACACATCCTAAAGAAAATGACATACTAGTGGGTTATTTTATAATCTCCATCACTAAGCTTGAGCTATAGGGGCCAAGCATTTAATCTCATATTTTCCCACTCTTATTGATTAAGTAAAACATAAAAAAAAGAACAAGCATCAACAAAATATGTTTAGCCAAGATGTCAAGCTAAATATTTAGCCTTTCGTAAACCTATGTTCAGTGCTAGTATCTATTTTCTGTCACAATGAGCATAAAGCAGAGGTGATGAACCTATTATCTCATGGGTGCAGTGTTGTCCCAAAATGCAACCGTTCATATACAGTTTAAAGCAAAAATGTATTATATGGCTTGTGACAAGTAAATGCAGAGACAGTAGAGGTAAGGGCGTAGTACAGGTCTCAGTAGTTACTAGTACTCAGGATAATTACAAGGATAGCCATACAAACTGTAACTATTTTCCAAACAACAGATCCTATAGTAGATCAAGCTTTTGTTGAAAGCACTCTGGCTAGAAATGGGATAATTTAACTTAATAAAAATAAAGTGTATGGATTAAGTAACAGGTATAGCAAGCCAAGCCCCATTAATAGACCAGAGCATGCTCATAAAGGTATCCCAAGCCTAGTATCATGTAAAATAGGTCTAGACTATTATGACACAGTCCAAGTGCTGGGTTGGCCCGTGTCAGTAGGGAAGAGAAATTGTTCACATATATCACTATTATGCTAACACACGTGTACAATCTATCCCATGTTTATAAAAATCTAATGGGTCTGCATATCAACAACATAATCTCCCCAGATACTATCAGTTAATACAAAAGCAGGCAATCATTACAGCTATATATATTGTTGAGTAAATATAAGGTATAAGTCCCAGTAAAACATCTATCTTATCAGAACTGTTAACAGTGGTACAGTGCTTAATCCCTTCAAAGACTAGGAATTTGTGTAATAACCTCAAAGTTCGAGTGTAGACACGCCGGATTTGTTGCGTGCAAGATGCCTGAATCCTTCAAGGTGTATACACATGTCCCAACTCCTAGCCTATACCTACGGGCAGAGAGATCCTTCTTAGAGAGAGATGCAGAGCTAGTAGTGGATAGTCCCAGTCTGTTTTATGAAATTGATCAGGGCCGGTCCGGGCATAGAGAGAGTACCCGCTCCCCAATACCTGATTTCTTGAGCAGCTGAGAAGAATGCCGGGCCGACACTGGAGCCGCTCCAAAAGCCTTGCCTGACCAGGAGAGGAATGAGAGAGGTAGCATGGTCTCCAAGTGGAAAGGTCTGAGCGCTTGGGGTGAGGATTAGGTCGTAATGCATCTAGACCCTTTCGTAAGTGAGGATCAGGGTGTTGAGCAGACTGATTAAACACGTCCTCCTTGTATGTAGTTAAGTTCCCTGCAGATATGGGTCTGTGCGGTTTCCTTCCTACTGCAGTAGTGCTCGTTACGGTGAGCGGTATAAGCGGCCTGTGCGATTGCTTCAATAAGTGCACACAGGGTTCTGCTGCACTGCTTGGTGTGGCAAGAGTGTTAGGGCTCAGGCATAGTTGCAGATCTCGGCGAGGTGGTATGAGAAGTATCGGGTGTTGCGTAGCCTTGAACTGAGAGAGTCCTACCAATCCCGGTAGGACAGCTTCTCTATGATGTGTTGCACCTGTGTTTGATTTCACCGGTTTACCCTTATTAAATCCAAATAAGTTGCAGGTCAGGTCCCCTCCGGGCTGTTCCTTTTGCAGACGTACAGGGTAAGGTTGAGGAAGCAGTGAATCTTCTGTCTGGTCCGCCATGCAAATATCATAATTGGATAGGCGCGAAACGCCATCTTGGCTGCGCAGCTCTGTGATAGTGGACCGCAAGCTGTCAAAATGCCCATCAGCTCTGTCTAGCAAGCCTGAGATCAGGAAAAAAAAGGTGCTTAGGAGAGTTCTCAATCTTACAGGCCAAATATGTTTAGGATATAAATTCCTAGAATTCCATATATTTAAGGTTTTATCGATCAGGCTCTGGGAGCACTGCTATGGAACGACTTTCTCCTTTGGCAGTTGGCTCCGCCCCCCGTTTAATGCACTTTTAACACCCAACTTGAAATATGAGTTCTACAGGTACGACTGTTAAGACCTTGTGATTATGTTTGCACTACTTGCGATAACAATTGATGATAAAATGCTGACAATTGTTACCATTTTGGTATTACGTAGGGAGCTAAAATGTATGTTGCTCTGTCCATTAGTTAAACCACTGATCTGTCGTACATCAAAGGCACTCACTACACATGCAGCGAACAGATCGCTGAACACTCACTTCCGTATCTGTAGTTGTACGTGCGCAAATTAAAAGTTATTCAAACATTTTTGCAAAACCTTAAATATTGCAGAAATACATTAATTGTATTGAAAAATTCATTATTCTCCTTTTTTAGCATTTAAGTGACAAAATATTCTAGTTAAAGCTTGGCTGGAGATCCCCAGAGAATAAATTAAATCTGCTTTGTTAAATCTATATATTGTACAAGGGTACTCGGTTAGTTTCAACAACAGATACATTGTCATATCACATACTTAAAACTGCATTCTATTTAATGTGTATCTGCATTTGTGAAGCCAGTGAAAATCTCCAACTGCAACTATCCAGTAAATCACCATAACTCCCCACTGCAAATAAACCCCCCAAATTGTTACCCCCCAAACTCTAATAAACCCTTAAACCCTAAATTTCAAGGACCCCATTGCAAAAAAAAAACTCGGCTAAACTCCACAACCGCTATTAAACCCTCAAACTGGCAAAACCATGAAAATCACAGCTAACTAATCAGCTATTAACCCCTAAACTGCTAAACCTCCTAACTACTATGAACCCATAAATCCCCAGGCACACATTGCAAAACCCACCACCACTAAAATTCCCCACAGCTATTTATTCCTAAATTGCCAGAACCCATGAAAAACACAGCTAAACCTTTCAACTTCTCTTAACTGCCTTCCACTCCATTGCAGTATCCACCACTATTAACCTCTTTACAACATATCCAGTGGTGGGATTCTCTAAATGTTAGCAACAGGCTCTCTAACTTCCAAGTCTAAGTGTATGTAATAATCAGTGTACCATACTCATGTGCAGCTAATACACCCACCGGTTCTTGGTGAGAACCAGCTCAATTCCACCACTGAACATATCCCAATGCAGAAACTAACCACTATTAAACCCCTAATGGTCATATCGCTCAATAAACAATTCTCACACTGTTAACCCTTTACCACAGTTTAAGGGAACTCAATCCTCTTAACTGTGCTAGCCACTGGTAAGTCATCATTTGTGGTTTTCCAACTTTGAGCTTGATAATATCTTGTCTGAAATTTCTGAAGAACACAAGGAAGGAATGTATATTTTTTTAAAAAAAAAGGTTTAAAACACAATTGAATCAGGAGTAAAACAAGAACATATACTGTAGATAAAAGTATTGCAAATTTCTAATACAAGAAAAAAGCAGAGGGCGCAAAAAGTGTATAATAGTGGTATGGCAACGTTAACCCTAAAGGTTATATGTGCAATATGGAATGTAAAGGTATATAAAAAAATAAAGGTATATCTATACTATAATCGCATTTGTAACTCGTCCGTTGGTGTCGCCAGTTGCGCACACATCCTCAAAGATATGTTGGCTGTGCAAGGCAGCCAAAAGAATCCACCTGGATGCAGCAAAGCTGCATCCCGGTGGATTCCAAAAATGGTAGGGTGGTGAAAGAATCCACAGCAGGGTGAAATAATCCACCCTGCCATTTTCGGAATCCACCTGGATGCAGCGTAGGCAAACAAAGCGTTAAAACAACACACAACTGCCCGCACGAAACAACAAAAAACACGTAAACGCCTGCAAGTAATAAACAATAACCAAGTAACCGCCCGCACAAAATAACAAAAAAAATCGAACCGCCCGCACAAAGTATAGCATAATCGCATTTGTAACTTATCCGTTGGTGTCGCCAGTTGCGCACACATCCTCAAAGATATGTTGGCTGTGCGAGGCAGCCAAAAGAATCCACCTGGATGCAGCAAAGCTGCATCCCGATGGATTCCAAAAATGGCAGGGTGGTGAAAGAATCCACCGCAGGGTGAAATAATCCACCCTGCCATTTTCGGAATCTACCTGGATGCAGCGTAGGCAAACAAAGCCTTAAAACAAAACAACACACAACCGCCCGCACGAAACAACAAAAAACACGTAAACGCCCGCAAGAAATAAACAATAACCAAGTAACCGCCCGCACAAAATAACAAAAAAAATCGAACCGCCCGCATAAAGTATAGCATAATCGCGTTTGTAACTCATCCGTCGGTGTCGCCAGTTGCGCACACATCCTCAAAGATATGTTGGCTGTGCGAGGCAGCCAAAAGAATCCACAAAATAACAAAAAAATCTAACCGCCCGCACGAAGTATAGCAAAAAAAAACTAACCTCCCGCACGAAGTATTAACAAACACCTAAACTGCCAACCCCCACATTGCAAAATAAGAAAGTAATTCACCGCTAATTCGCAAATAACATAATTAAAATATAAACCGCCAAACCCCAACATCGCAATAAACCTAATTAACCTATTAACCCCTAAACCGCCAAATCCCCACATCGAAATAAACCTAATTAACCTATTAACCTCTAAACCTCCAACCCCTCACAACATAAATAACTAATTTAATTAATAAGCCCCTTAACCTAACACCCCCTAAATTAACCAAATACTAAGTTACAATTAAAATAATGAAACCTAAAATTAAATTACAAAAAAAAATCTAAAATTACAAAAAATAAATAACTCTAAAGTTACAGAAAAAAATAAACAAAATTATCAAAAATAAAAAAATAAAAATAAAAAAGCCCCCCAAAATAAAAACACCTACTAATGTAGGTCATTGCCCTAAGTTAAACAGCTCTTTTACATTTAAAAAATACTAAGTCCCCCCTCACAGTAAAAACCCCCACCTACGAAACCCCCCAAATAAAAAACCTAACACTAAAAAAACCTAAACTATTTGTATGGTCATTGCCCTTAAAAGGGCATTCAGCTCTTTTACTGCCCTTAAAAAGGCAATCAGCTCTTTTACAGCCCATTAAATCCCTAAAAATAAAAAAAAATAAAACAAATAGTGTATGCCGAAGATCCAATGAAGAGGAACCTCCACGCCGCTGAGGATCGCCGCTACTGAAGACCGCTACTAAAAAACCCTGCTGAGGACCGCCACTCCGGATCCGTGCATCGGGGAAGATCGATACGTGCCTCCGCTCCACGCCGCCTTCGCTCCGGATGAAGATAGATGATGGAGCCGCCTGGAAGAAGACCTTCTCTGCCTGACTTCAGAAACGGTGAGTACCTATTTAGGGCTTAGTTCTAGGATTTTTTTTTTTTTTTTTTTTTATCTTTAAGATTAGGGATTTAATGTGCTGTAAAAGAGCTGATTGCCCTTTTTAGGGCAATGCCCATACAAATTCTCCTTTAGGGGCAATGAGTAGCTTAGATTTTTTATTTTGTTGTAACATTAGCTTGGGGATTTGCAATTTTTTAAACATAGACTGCCCTCTGGGCAGGCTTATTGCCTAGTATACAATAAATAAAAAATATGTGAAAAATTGAAAAAATGGAGATAAAATAAAAATGAAATATAATAAAAACAAAAAATACTAAACTAAAAATAAGAGAATAAAAGTCCTTAAGTCAGCTCTTACTCCAGCGGATTTGGCTTGCAAAGGCGATCAAAAAGAATAATAAAAAGAAGAGCGCTTTATGGTGCAATTATCTCAATGCTACAGAGTAATATATATATATATATATATATATATATATATATATATATATATATATATACTGTATATACTGTATGTATATATATTTATATAAAAATATATATATATATAAACACTTAAATAAAAGACTAGGTGAACTACTTAAAATCACAGATTTAATGTTATAAGAACATAAATAAAATTGTAAAGGCATGCAACGCATTTCTCAGCTCAACTAGCTGTTTCATCCGGCGTTTTTTATACACATCATCAAATAGGTAACCATAGAGATAAATGGTAAACAACAATTAGCAGTTAATCTCAGTTCTTTTAACATGTGAATAACAATGTGTAACAATATTTGCTCATATATGTAAAAAAGATAGACCAACCAGTTCAATATCATTGTAATGTGATTAGTGCATTCAATTAAAAGTACTCTAAGAATACCTAAAATATACAACACTAGCAGTTTCTATAAGTTAGTTGATTCCGTTTTGCAAAGAATATCATTTGTTATCGATATGTCATGTGATAGACCGAAATAAGTGTTTATTCGCTAGCGTCTGTTCTCAGACATATGAGGGTATGTGTTGTTGAAGTGAAGTGTGGTTGGACTAGCATAGTCTATGTAGTGACCAATCCGATAAAGCCTAGAGATCATCTGACTATATTAGTAAACACGGGGGCATGGCTGTGACGTGTTTATTTGTGATTTATAAGGGCCAATCCGTGTCCTAGAAAAATGAAGCTCAAGAAATGTAGTTAAAAAAATACAGCTGACCAATACAGAACCACAATAAAAATCTTGGTGTGCGAACCTAGGAGATGAATAGCACACTGCAAAATGCATGTGACCTTCAGATGGAATTTCTATATATACAGTGTTATTGACATACTTAAAGTAACATGTTTAAAAAAATATTAGTGGGATTGGTGATTATGAGTTAAAGGTGTTATTGTGAGTGGGTATTATATGAAATTGGATTTGTCTGCAATCAACATGTCACAGCAGTTAACATAGATAGTGTGCTGAATGGATGCAAAAATGTGGAATAAAGATTAATCGTGTTAGGATTAAAGATTAAAAAGTGTTAGGATCTTACGAGTATAGCTTATTTGGAAGATAATACAAAATAATAATGAACTTTTAGTGTGTGAGTATAGATAGTAGAGTGTAAATGACTTTCAAATAGATTATTTGAATCGTGAACATAATACAATTGGTATATATAAACAAGTTGGTGTGACTGTAGTTGTGAATTACTAGTGATAAGTATGGGTGAGTGTTGCATAGAATTAAATTCATGTCACAGCAATTACCAAAAACAATGTGCTAATATTGGTACAAGAGTATAAGATGGAATGTGATCCAAATGTTGGGATCTTGGGTATGCAACATATTTGGTGAATATTTATAAAATAAAGTAAAGAGATATAATGTCACAAATGAAAAAATAGTGGGAGAATAGTGACTGGAGAATTATAATGTTGATGTGATGGTGGATAAGTGTATGATAGGATGTATGGACCTGAGATATTGAGTGAAAGGGTGGGGTAAGGACTAGTGTTTCTGGGATAAAACTGGGTATATGATCGGACTGTGGAAAAAGTTTATTGTGTGTGTAAAATTGAAGAGGAGATAAAAATTGAAATAAAGACTGTATGATTCTGAAAAGGAAGAATAAGAATATAAGAACCAAGATCCGGAACTTCCTGTTGGAGGCGGAGCATGCAGGTAGCTGCAGGTGCTGTGGAAGCTACGCTCCTCCGTGTGAGGCCTATACACCACCAACAGATGCCTTTGCTGCCCTTGGCCAAGTACAGGTCTGGGCTATAAGATCCTGATCCGGCATAGGAAGTCAATGCTTGGCAGCCTAAGAGTGCACGTTGGCTGGTGCACACTGTTTCTATACTGGACCCCTAGCACTGGAATGAGACATTTTTCAGATATGCATGGCTATTATCATGCAGGGCTGTATAGCTATGGCTGAGAACTTACCTGAATAAGACACCTGATACTGTAAACGGTTACCTCAATTCTACTCCGTTTACTAAAGGGACACTTGAGCTCATCTGCATACAGACTCCTTTCTCAAAGTCACAGTATGTTCCTGGGGGCCGGCGATTCAAGACTGCCGCTGTAACACTCACCTGGTGGAGTAAAGGTTACTGGCGAGCGGCAAGCTGTTCCTGTTCCCGGCCGGGCTTGGATCCACATTTCGAGGAGCCCCTGTGCTGCGAGCACATGGGGAGTGCCGAGGTCGATTTCCACTCCTGTGACGAGAGCTGCAGGCGACAAGAGGTTGGAGCTCCTGGATGGGTACGCAGCTAAAGTGTTAGCACCTCCCCCAACGTGAGGAGTGGGGAGCGTTTCCCGTACAGCGGATCGGCACGGCTTGCCCGGGACCCCTTTTCCTTCCTGCAGCCCGTTCTTGGTCAGAGGAGGCCCGGTCCAGGTGGCGGCTTGGGCGCCCGTTGCGGCTGCACAAGTGGACAGGATTACCGCGCAAGTCCGGAGCGCAGTCAAGAGGTCTTCTTGCTCAGCTAGTGTTCTTCCTATGACGACCGAGTGAGGATAGTACCCGAGGAGGCCCCAGATACCTGTCCAAAGGAGCCACATCCAGGTCTGTCTGTCGGCGTTCTGCCGAAGGGAAAGAAAATAAGTACTTTAACTGCGCGTACTAGTAATGCACAAGTTGCGGGGGAACTCTGCTTAGTTTGGTGCATAGTCTTATCTCTTGCTGGATCTATTGACTGTGCTGACGTCCTTAACAGACGTGCAAGTTGCCGCCTAGGTTTTTCAACAGGGGGTGCTGGACTGAGATTGGGGCTAATGTTACTTAATCTAGGGGTGAAAAGCTGAGACCCATATTTCATTCATAAGTGGTTAACCTATCTTGTTTGGCCCCCACAAGCCTATAAATGTGTTATTTGCATAGGCCTAAGTAGAAGGATTTCTTTCTCCTATGAGCAAGAGTATGGCAAGACAGCTTTTTTAAAACCCAAATCTTTAAGTTAATAATATTGAGTTGAAGGACACTAAGGGATTTCCTTCTTAGATTATTCTCTAGTTACAGAGCATTGCATAGATGATTTGTGGCAGGTAATCCCTTGTAAGGTTGAACACATATTAAGAAGCTATTTATTCACAATTCTATATTTTTCTAATTTTCACTAATCTATATAACTAAAGGGTCCTATACCACAAGGTGTAATCTGACGCTATAGCACTCGCTAATAGTGGTTTAGAAAGTATTGTATTTTAGATAAAAGTTAAACTCTAGGGAATTTTGAGACTGTAAAGATAGCAAAACACTTTATCACTTTCTGCGCACACATTGTTTTTTTTTTTTGTTTTTTTTTTCAATTGTACTACACTTTTAATATACAGAGTTGTTGCATAAGATTTACTATTCAATAATAATTTATTAGAGTATTATAAATCATTGTTCTGATAAGCTGGACTTGTCTCCCTTAAAACCATATAGACAACACCGGTTATAACATAGAATAAGCTATAGCTACGTCCTGTTCATGGACAAATACATTAACCCAAGAAGCTCACCCTCCAATATGCCCCCTAAAACAAGGGACAAGAAGGGGAGCAGCAGGAATCTGGACTCCAGTATAGTCTCCCCACTGGATAAAAGCGCCTCCATCCCCGCCCCCATTAATCTGGTAGAATTCGCAGCCGAAGTGACCAAAATACTTACACCTCAATTTGATATGATCAAACAGGAGATCAGAAGTGAGATATCAAACCTCACGTTAGAGGTTAGACAGTTCTCCTCAAGATTAGATGAAATTGAGAATCGGGTCTCAGACCTGGAGGACAGACTTAATGTAACTGACCCCATAATAGACACTCATAGCAAAATCATCTCGTCCTTGCAAGCTAAGATTGAAGACCTTGAAGACCGATCAAGACGTAACAATCTTAAAGTGATCGGTCTGCCTGAGTCCCCCGAATTTCAAGACTTAATGAATTTTGCCACCACTACATTACCCCAGGCTTTACAGATCCCGATTCCTGCTGCTCCCTTTTTGATTGAAAGAGTACACAGGATAGGTCAAAGGAGGGAGCCCACTGAGGCTGCACGACCCAGGCCGGTAATTTTTAAGTTTGTGAACTTCCAAGACAAGCTACTATATCTCAAACACTATAGGAAATGTGGCTCTCTCTCCGTAGGCTCCCATAAACTACTAATGTTTCAAGACTTTTCCTCTGAAACATTAACCAAGAGGAGAGATATGTCCTTTTTTTATGGGAGACTACAGAAAGAAAACTACAATATCAGGTTGATTTATCCCGCAAAGTTAATTGTACAGAAAGATGGTACTACACACACACTCAATAATGTCAGGGAGGCTGAGACCTTCTGTAGGGAAGCAGGGGTACCCTGATTATGTATCGAATTATACTAAGTTCATGTGCTTTGACCTTAGATTATAATCATGTATTTACTAAGAGATATGTTTTTTGTAGATAGGGTTTTTGCAGTACAAATTTTGCCAGTTATAGAAATGGTGTTTTTTCCTAATCCCCTTTTTTTTTTTTTTTATTTCTTTTTCTCTTTCTCCTTGCGTCCTCTCCCCTCCCCTTCTCGATCCTCCGCCTCTTTTTTTCCTTTCCCCGGACGGCGGTCCCCGCTCATGTCCTGAGGTATGTGGTGTACCCTTCGGAAGGTGGGGGGCGGTAAATTGATTAGTATTAATGGCTCACAACCTTAACCTATTATCTTGGAACGTAGGGGGCATTAATTCGCCAATTAAAAGGAAAGCCATCATAAAATATTTGGGGAAGTTTAATCCTGATGTAGTTCTCTTACAAGAACTACATCTTAATACTATTGAAATCCCCAAACTTAAATCCAAGTGGGTGGGGGAAGTGGTAGCGGCCCCATATACCTCAAGGAAGAGGGGGGTTGCTATCTTGATAAACCGGAAACTAAATTATCAAATAGTTAATAGGGAGTCGGATCCCGAAGGAAGATTTTTAATACTGGAATTGGATGTTAATCATACTAGATATATACTTTGTAATATATATGGACCCAACCAAGTTGACCATACATTTTGGTCAGCTCTTTCGGTAAGATTACATAAATTTATTGGACGGAATTTAATTGTAGCTGGAGATCTTAATCTATTAGCTGACCCCATTCTAGATAGCTCTAATAAAAGAGCATTAAATAGCAGAGGCAGAAAAGTTCGGATATTCCAGAAGCTTTGTTCTCATTTGGGTTTGGTTGATCTATGGCGCATACAGAATCCGGATGATCATACGTATTCGTGTGTATCCCATGTCCAGCGCTCATTCTCCCGGCTAGACTATTTCCTGACATCAGAAACAATGCTTAGCCGGAACTGGTCTACTGGAATCGAAGACATTGTTATCTCTGACCACGCTGTCATAACACTAAAGCTCGATACTGAACAGAAGCGGCCGGGGGCGAACCATATTTCTTTCCCTAGATATCTATGCAATAACATCCAATTTCAGCAGCATTTACGTTTAAAGTGGGCGGAATACCTTAATAATAATGGTAATTATATAGATAAAATTGAGATATTTTGGGAAGCTTCTAAGGCTGTTATGCGTGGAGAGATTAAATCTTATACACTCTATTGGTCAAAACGCTGCAATCTAGTGGCTAGACAATTAGCCAATCGAGTTAAGAATACCTATAGATCTTATATCAGTAGACATACTAGAGAAAGCTGGGAGGCTTACACCATAGCGAAAACACTCATATGAAACAGGTTAGTGCCCAGGAAGAAATTAGAATGAAAGCCAGATACGGGGCTTCACAGGTAGATCGGCGAAGTTCTTAGCAAGGTTAGCTAACTTCTCTCCTAAACGTGCCATCACCGCTATTAAGCTTGGAGACAAGAGATACACGAGGCACGTCGATATTGAAAAAGCGTTCTCCGAATTCTTTCAGACCTTGTATAGCCAAGACTCCCCCAATTTAGATAAGAAAGAGACATTCTGGAGTAAGGTTAAAGTACCACGCTTAGCTACAGAGGCTAGAGACACTATTAACGCTCCCATTACTGAAGAAGAAATTTCATGGGCAATTAAGAACGCGAAACCTAACAAAGCGGCCGGTCCAGACGCTCTCCCTATCGAATATTATAGAATCTTACAGCCTCAGTTGATGGGTATATTACTCAAGCTTTTTAACTTTCATTTCTCTGAGAACACTCAATGTTCTTCTCTTTTTGCCTCTGCAAATATTTCGCTGATTTTGAAAAAGGGCAAGGACCCTGAGCTACCGAGCTCCTTTAGACCTATTTCGGTCCTGAACACTGACTATAAGTTATTAGCAGCTATTATAGCCTCATGATTAAAGCCCTTTATGGGTGAGCTAATACATGAGAATCAATCCGGCTTCATGCCTGGACGCAACCCCGTAAAGAACATGAGGAAACTTCTGATTTTGATCGAGTCTTTCTGGAATAAATATAAATCTACAGAATCTCAGGATAGTATAGATAAGGCTATTCTAACGGTCGATGCCGAGAAGGACTTTGATAGGGTCAGTTGGGATCATCTCTTCCATGTGCTGGACCGATTTGGGTTCACAGGATCCTTCAACAACTATATACGCTTAATCTATAGTACCCCTTCTTCAGCGGTGATTGTTAACAACATTTCCACACAACGATTTGATCTATATAGAGGCACCAGACAGGGGTGCCCACTTTCACCCTTCCTTTTTAATCTCTGTATAGAACCATTAGCTATCCGATTACGACAAGAATTGGAGGGGATTCCGTGGGCTGACGAGAAGATGGTGCTTCTCCTATATGCGGACGATCTCTTATTATTTCTATCTGATCTTAAAGTATCTCTGCCTATTTTACAGAGTATTACCCAAGAGTTTGGGGAAATATCTGGATTTAGGATCAATACCTCCAAATCAGAATTAATGTGGATACATAAGAACTCGCCACCACATGTGCAACATCCTTTTCAAGAGGTTTCTCAGATTACATACCTGGGCTTGCATTTATCCAGAAACCCAGAAGAATGGTATAGATCAAATCATAAGATGGTACTGGACTCATGCAAGAAAAAGCTTGAGGAATGGGCTAGGTTACCTATCTCGTTAACTGCTCGGGTGAACCTGATTAAATCAGTTATCTTCCCAAAACTTCTTTATGTACTACAAAATATCCCGTGGTTTCTGCATAAAAAAGATATTACCATATATAATAAAGCCTGCTCCAAGTTTCTATGGAACGGCAAGAGACCACGGATTGCCTCTCTTAAACTTATGAATTCCAAGTCAGCGGCTGGCTTGGCGCTTCCTAATATCCAGATATATAATCTGGTTATTATAGCTAGATTCGCGCTAGATTGGCTAACTGAGAAGGAGCAGATTACATCTTTTTTTGGGAGTCTCAGGCGGTTGTTCCCTTCAATTTAAAGGCTCTTCTGCATTGCCCTCTTATAACTTTGCCTTCCAATATATTCTATCTATGCACCTTTAAGAATGTCATCACGGCCTGGCAAAGACTGTGTACAGAAGTGGGAATCTCCCCTTATGTTTCACAATATGTACCCATAACGTGTAATCCAGAGTTTAGTCCCGGCCTCTATAATCAGATATTCAGACAATGGGAGGCAAAGGGCCTTCAGACCCTGAGTCAAATTCGAGATACAGAAGGGCATCCAGTGGCATTTCAAGAACTTGCGACACGGCATGCGTTGGGGGCGCGAGAGTTCTATGCCTACCTACAAGTTAGGCATTTTCTCAGGGAACTGAGCACAAAACATGGGGACAATTTGACTATGGGGGAATTACAGCCTAGGATTACTATGTACACGGCAGGAATATATGCTATCTCCTCTCTATATTTAATGCTAAATCAGAAAGCATCAAACCTGCAAATTAACGAAATGGTTGCCAGGTGGTCTACGGTATTTCCAGAAATTGACGAGGAGTGCATTGTTGGGAGCTAAAATAATCCAACAGAATTGGGTTCCGACAACCTGGAGGGAGTCGCAGATAAAAATAGGGTTGCAGAGATACCTTACACCAGCGGTCCTCTCTAAGTGGTACAAAACAAAGGTGCTCTGCCCCAGATGTTCCTCTATAGGATCTGACCTATTTCACTGTTTATGGAGCTGCCCTAAAATATGTCAATATTGGGGAAAAATCACATTTTGGATGACGGCGGTTCTGAAACTGGACCACAAATTTTCCCCAATTGAAATCTTCTTCCTTGTAAAATTCCAGGGTATCACTAAGAACTACAGCCCGATAAACACTATTATATTAACAGCACGTATTCTCATTTTTAAATCATGGAAGGCATCCTCTGCGCCCACTATGGCCCAATTTAAAATGGCTCTATGTAACCAATTCATAACAGAACAGTTTAACGTTCCATACCCACAAGATAAATACTTAGAAGTATTTTTTTAAAAATGGGAGCCCTTTGTAAGATCTCTACCTTCATTACAACAAAAAAAAGTAATAAAACCATTTAGAAATTCTGAATTTGTTCAGATGAATATCTTGGCGGGCCGCTTCCCGGGAAATTGGGTTTCAGATGCGGAGTGAGGTGGTCTGGGGGGGGGGAATTGGGGGGAGGGGAGTAGGGAGGACCAGTTTCATTTTTTTTTCCTTTTTTTTTTTTTTTTTTTTCTTCTTTTTTCTTCTCTCTTTGTCTTAATAGGGGGGGGGGGAGATAAGGGGGGAAAATCCTGAGGCAAAGAAAAACTAGCTATTCTATAAAGGTTATCTGGTTACCTTATGCAATTTTTAGGTTTTATTCCCATTTTAGCTGACACAAATATATGTGCCCTAAATAACTTTGATTGATTGAAACAATGTAAGGGCACTCTTTCTTCTTTTGACCTATATGGCTTTTTTTCTTATTTAAATATGTATTTATATATTGTGTATACTCACTGTGACATCTGCTTTTGGTATCCGAGAATGTAATAACCTTCTTTGTCTTTGGTATAAAAAAAAAAAAAAAAAAAAGAACCAAGATCCGAGGGAATAGAAAATTATGCATTAAAAGAAGCTAGATCAATATTTTCATTAAGACCACAGTGAGATAGAGTTTGGAGTTTAAATATCCAATAGGTCTCTCGTTGTCTGAGACGTGCCATATGGTTGTATGATGAATGTGGATGAATATATTCTATTGGTATTATTTTCATAGATGTTGCCTGTGAATGGTGATTCAAGAAACAGTGCCTAGAGACACTTTGCTTCAGAAAAACATTTTTAATATTTCTACAGTGCTCAGCCCATCTGGTATGGAGTTTGCGGCTCGTACGGCCAATGTATTGAGCCCCACAAAAACACTCAATAAGGTAGATCACAAAAGATCTTTTACAAGACAAAAAATCTGATATGGTAAATTCTTTGAGGGTCGTGTTAGAACAAAACTTTTTCTTATATTTCATATTGAGAGAGGTGCAGGTATTACAATTGCTTCTACCACACTTGTAAACTCCTCTAAGACCAAATGGATGTTTAGGTTTGCCATTCTTTTGTTTAGTGCTGGTGTTAATTGAAATGGCTAGCTTAACATTCTTGCTGGGAGCTATTTTGGTTCCATTTTGAAGGTGATCATTGGTTCCTTGTTGAAAATGTAATATTACTATTAAAATTCTTATTATAACGGGTAATAAAATTTGGTGTGTTAGAGGTATTAGTTTTGGGTCTATCTGATAATATTTGTGTTCTATCTAAATTTCTAGCTTTGTCTCTACTTGAGTCAATAAGGGTATTAGGATACCCATTTTCTTTAAAATGGTGAGTTTCTGATTGTTCTTCAAAATCTGATAGTAATGAACAATTTTATTTATATTTCCCGTAAACTGGCTAAATGGGATATTTCTTTTCCAGCTATGGTAGTGATTGCTAGTGTAATTTAGATAGTTGTTACTATCAACATTTTTAAAGAATGTTTTAGATTGTACATTGCCAGTATCAGACCAACTTAATATTAGGTCTAAGTATTCAATCTGGTTCTTTTCTATTTTGTATGTGAATTGTAGACCCAATGGTTTTGGTTAAGATGACAAATTAATGATTCTATAGATGTAATTTCTCCATCCCAAATAAATAATAAGTCATCTATATAACGGCCATAAAACACCAGATTCGCCCTCCAGGATGTAGAATAGACATATGATTCCTCAAATGCTCCCATATAAATGTTAGCATAACTGGGGGCAAATCTGCTGCCCATGGCCTTTCCTTTAATTTGCAGATAGAATTTGCTCAGAAACATAAAATATTTGTGTTCTACAGTAAATCGTACTGACTTTGCTATAAATTATTTTTGTTCACACGGCATATAGATGTCTTCATTTAAGATATTTTTGCTTGCTGATATTCTTAGTTCATGTGTTATGTTGGAATATAGACTACTAACATCACAAGTGAACCATATATATTTGTGATTTGTATTGTGGACTATAGATAGTTTTTGTAAAAGGTGTGTTGTATCCTTGATGTATAATGGAAGATTGGATATGAGACAACTAGAATTATAATAATTCCAAAACAAATGTCATATTCCTAGATCCTCAGGATCTCACACAACATTTATTCAATGACCCTATTTTTATTGATTTGAAAAACCCTCTAACTTTTATCCTCCCATAGAAATTAATTATGCAATAGATATCTTCCCAGAACTAGTTTTGGAAGATTTTTCCAAAATTAAAAACACGTGCTTTGGATAATCTGAAACAGAACAAAAATATAGTGATTTGTGATGCTGACAAAGGGAGGGGAGTCGTGATCCAAAACTACAGTGCTTATGTTTTAGAAACACAAAGAATCCTAAATGACAAAGAATACTACACTGTTCTTGATAAAGATCCCACTATACCATACTCAATCCTTCTAAAAAACTTACTATAAGAAGGTTTTAATTATGGCATTCTATCTATATCTGAAAATAATTGTATGCTTAAAGAACATCCTGATGTAGTTCACTATTTTCATCTCCCCAAGATTCATAAAATCATTGTGTGTCCTCTGGGAGACCGATAATAGCTGGCGTGAATTGCCTAACTAGCGGTATATCCTGTTATGTAGACACACATCTACAAAGAAGAAACCAACACATCTTTTACAAAAACTATCTACGATCCACAATACCAATCACAAACATATGTGGTTCACTTGTGATGTTAGTAGTCTAGATTCCAACATGAACTAGGTATATCGGCAATCTAAAATATATCTTAAATGAAGACATCTATATGCCGTCTGAACAAAAATATAGCAAAGTTAGTACGATTTTCTTTAGAACACAATTATAGCAAAGTTAGTACAAAAATACAAAAATATAGCAAAGTTAGTACGATTTTCTTTAGAACACAATTATTTTATGTTTCTGAGCAAATTCTATCTGTAAATTAAAGGAACGGCCATGGGCACCAGATTTCCCCCCAGATATGCTCACATTTATATGGAAACATTTGAGGAATCATAAATCTATTCTTCATCCTGGAGGGCGAATCTGGTGTTCTATGGCCACTATATAGATGCCATTATTTATTTGGGATGGAGAAATTACATCCATAGAATCATTTATTTTTCATCTTAACCAAAACCATTTGAGCCTACCATTCACACACAAAATAGATAAGAACAAGATTGAATACCAAGGGGCCGAATTATCAAGGGCCGAATGACCCTTGATCGCCTTCAGGCTCACCAGAAACAGCAGTTAAGAAGGTGCGGTTTTAAGACCGCTGCTACTTAACTGGTCTGCCACCTCTGAGCGGCGTACAGCAATCAGCCCGATCCTATATATCCTATATCTGCAGGGGCGGCATTGGACAAACAGTTCACCAGAAATGCTTGTGCAATGATAAATGACGACAGCGTATGCTTTCGGCATTTAGCGATGTCTGTTGGACATGATCCGTTAAGCGGATCATGTCGGGCAGACCATTGATAAATTGCCAAGAAAACTCTAAAACATTCTTTAAAAATGTTGATAGTAGCAGCTATCTAAATTACACTAGCAATCACTACAATAGCTGGAAAAGAAATATCCCATTAACCAGTTTACGAGAATATAAAGAAATTGTTCATTACTATCAGATTTTGAAATACCTAACTAACCGTTTTAAAGAAAAGAAGTATCCTAATACCCTTATCGACTCAAGTAGAGATACAGATAGATATTTAGATAGAACACAAATATTATCAGATAGACCCAAAACTAATACCTCTAACACACCAAATTTTATTACCCGTTATAATAAGAATTTTAATAGTATCAAAAACATTATCCAAAACCACTGGCATTTCATTAAACAAGATCCAATATTAGAAAAAATTGTCGACAAGGAACCAATGATCACCTTCAAAAGGACACCCATTATTGGAACCCCCTTCAATTAACACCAACACTAAACAAAAGAATGGCAAACCTAAACATCCTTTTGGTCTTAGAGGAGTTTACAAGTGTTTGCACACCAAGATTTTTATTGTGGTTTCGTATTGGTCATCTGTATTTCTTTAGCTCCGTTTTTCTAGGACACTGATTGGCCCTTATAAAATCACAAACAAACACGTCACAGCCATGCCCCCATGTTTATCAATACAGTCAGATGATCTTTAGGCTATATTGGATTGGTCACTACATAGACTGTGTTAGTCTAACCACACTTCATTAGCAACACACACACACTCATATGCCTGATAAGAGACGCTAGCGAATAGACACTTACTTAGGTCTATCACATGACATATCAAGAACAAATGATATTCTTTGAAAAACAGAATCAACTAACATATAGAAACTGCTAGCATTGAATATTTTAGGTATTCTTAGAGTAATCTTAATCAAATGCACTCATAACATTTGATTGGTCTATCTTTATTACATAAGTGAGCAAATATTGTTACACATTGTTATTAACATGTTTAAAGAACTGAGATTAACTGCTAATTGTTATTTATCATATATCTCTATGGTTACCTATTTGATGATGTGTATAAAAAGCGCCCCTGTTATTAATCTTGTACATGCCTGATGAAACAGCTGGATGAGCTGAGAGACGTGTTGCATGCCTTTACAATTTTATTTATCTTTTTATAACATTAAATCTGTGATTTTAAGTAGTTCGCCTAGTCTGCAATACTTTTTTCACTTTGGGAGTGCAACACTTCTTCATTCTATCTTGCTTTCATTTGGAACAGCCTTCCAGGGAGTCGGTTCTGATTAGACAGCTGGTGTCTATTATATCCAGCCTGCTCTGTTTGCACGTATTCTTTTTGCAAACACAAATGTGAGTAACCATTTTCACACGTTCCAGTCTGAAAAAGAATTACCCTTTCATATAAGTGTTTATCTGCACTATGGGAAGTTTTGTGTCTTTTATATATTGAAGGGCCATCCCATCCAAGAGTTCAGCAGCCCATATATATATATATATATATATATATATATATATATATATATATATATATATATATATATATATATATATATATATATATATATATATATATATATATAACTCTGTACCACTGAGATAATTGCACCATGAGGCGCTTTTTTTTTATTCTTCTATATAGATAAAAGTAAATTTCCCCTTGAAGTAAGAATTAAAGGGATACGAAACCCACATTTTTTCTTTCATGATTCAGATAGAGAATGCAACTTTAAGCAACTTTCTAATTTACTCCTATTATCAAATGTTCTTCTTTCTCTTGGTATCTTTATTTGAAAAGCATAAATGTAAGCTTAGACGCAGCACACTTTTGATTCAGCTCCTGGGTAGCGCTTGCTGATTGTTGGTTTCATATCCCTTTAAGTTATTTCCCTAGTTCGCTTGTACAGCTGTGCCAAGTTTGCTTGTAAAAGTATATGAGGCCTGGCATATTGAGTCAACAAAAAAAAATATTTGTATTTCATGCCTCGTGTGAGATTAGCAGTAAAGAAGTGCAATGTTCTGTTATTTTCCCTATCCACAATGGGTTTAGATTCCCATATATTGCATGCGCAATTTGATGTATTAATCCTTCAGATATTGAAGTAATTTATCATACTAACCAGGCACCATCATGGGCTTTAGACATAGTTGCCAAAAATAACAGACATAAGATAAAAGAATTACAAGTATTACAGAAAGTTATCACTTGGGCAAATGCACACACATCTTTCTACAACCATATCAATTATATCATTGTTATTATATCATTTATTAAAAAGCTATTTTATTGTGTTATTTTATTTTAGCTTCTTTCTTTTTTTTGTGTTCCCATAAGATTGAATCAGATACTGTCAGAATTTTATTTGTTTGCTCTCAAAATTGTTATAGATTTAAACCTATAAGAAAAAAGCGATACACTAGAGAGAATAGGTTCTACCAGACAGTAGTAATTAATGTCAGAATAAAATTGAATCAGATACTGTCAGAATTTTATTTGTTTGCTCTCAAAATTGTTATAGATTTAAACCTATAAGAAAAAAGCGATACAATAGAGAGAATAGGTTCTACCAGACAGTAGTAATTAATGTCAGAATAAAATTGTCACTAACATTCTCTGCTAATTTCAAAATAAGCAGCCTTTACTTAAACTTGTTCAATTGATGCAATAAATACTTGCACATTTCTCGTAGAAATGCATTAAGTAAAACATTCCTTTAATACTTGTTTTATTTATGTATTTATTAATTTATATATATTTGGGCTAAATTACAAGTGGTGCCTTAACCGTAGCGTGAGTCACATTATCAATATAGCGACCACTCTAAATTTAGCACGGTATAACAAGTTGAAAGCAAATGGGACCGCACAAGCACAGACTTAATTTGCACTCGTCGGGTTAGCGTGACTTAAGACCTTGCATAAAGGTTTAGGGCTAATAAAACACCAAACACAACATAAATACATTAAAATTAACAATTACACCAATATATACACTATCTAATAAATATTATTGATAAAAATATTAAAAAAGTTATAAGGACTCAAAGATATATGGTATATATGATAGGGTGTTTGACTAGAAAGGTCTATAATATTTATATATATATATATATATATATATATATATATATATATATATATATATATACATATATATATATGTGTGTGTGTGTTTTTATTTTTGTGTCTACATGTGTATGTATGTATGTATATATACTGTATATAAGTATGTATATATATATATATATATATATATATGTATATACTGTATATATATATATTTGTGTGTGTGTATATATATATATAACAAATAAGAATCATATATATTGATTGGATAATAAATAACCCCTGTGCTGGTTTTATATTTTCTTTGGATACACTATGTATGTGTGTATATATAACATTTAACTTGCGACCTGTAATATATGCACAACTGGGTGCACAATGGTTAAAAAAGATGAGCGCAGATAAAACATTTGCGGGAAAAATTTTTGCGATCCACTCATAGGGGCATATGTATCAAGCTCCGTATGGAGCTTGATGCCCCGTCTTTCTGGCGAGACCGCTGCTCCATAACCTGTCTGCCTGCTCTGAGCAGGCAGACACACATCGCCGGAAATCAACCCGATCAAGTATGATCAGGTTGATTGACAACCCCCTGCTGGCGGCTGATTGGCCGCGAGTCTGCAGGGGGCGGCGTTGCACCAGCAGCTCTTGTGAGCTGCTGGTGCAATGCTAAATACGGCGAGCATAATGCTCGACGTATTCAGCGAGGTCTGGTGGACCGGATCCGCAGCGTCGGATCAGGACCGCCAGACCATGATAACTAGAGGCCATAATCTAGCTATAAGTGATTTGACAGCCAGTTTGAACATAGCAAGGGACATTTACTGTACAGCCTCACCCTATGTGAATGAATTTTCTCCTATCTCTACCTCTAAAAACAATGTTGACATAGATCTAGTATAGATAGATGATAGATAGATAGATAGATAGATAGATAGATAGATAAACTGACCCGGATTGTTACCTGACAACACTATCTATCTATCTACCTACCAATCTATCTATCCACCTATCTATCATCTGATAGATAGGTGGATAGATAGATAGATTGGTAGGTAGATAGATAGACAGACAGACAGACAGACAGACAGACAGACAGATAGATAGATAGATAGATAGATAGATAGATAGATAGATAGATAGATTGGTAGATAGATGATAGATAGATAGATGATAGATAGATAGATAGATAAATAGATAGATGATAGCTAGATAGATAGATGATAGATAGGTAGATAGATAGATTAGCTAGATAGATAGATAAAAAGATAGATAGATAGATAGATAGATAGATAGATAGATAGATAGATAGATAGATAGATAGATAGATAGATAGATAGATAGATAGATAGATAGATAGATAGATAGATAGATAGATAGATAGATAGATAGATGATAGCTAGATAGATGATAGATAGATAGATAGATAGATAGATAGACAGATTAGTAGATAGATAGATAGATAGATAGATAGATAGATAGATTGATTGATAGATGTATTAGTTTACATAAATTCATGTTCTGTCAATAATATGATATCCACATGCATTATTAGCAATGATTGATTTAATACACTGTTTCATTACCTTACATTTTGACTAATGCAGAAATGATACTTTGGGGTAGATTTACCAAGCAGCGGAAATGTAAGTTAAGAAGCAGCAGTCATAAGACCGCTGCTTCTTAACTCGTCTGCCACCTCTGAGGTGGCGGAAAGCAATCAGCCCGATCGGATACTATCGGGTTGATTGACACCCCCTGCTAGCGGCTGATTGGGCGCGAATCTGCAGGGGGTGGCATTGCACAAGCATTTCACTAGAAATGCTTGTGCAATGATAAATGCAGACAACGTATGATGTCGACATTAATCGATGTGCGGCGTGCATAGATAAATCTACCCGTGAATGTGCTTATTATTCTTACCATCTTTAAATATATCAACTTTACAACTGTTAATGAAATACCTTTTTGTTGAAATCAATATAACATAAAGATAAGTAAAATATTTCAGAGTTTCACATTTCACATTGTGTCAAAGAATTTCTCCTGCTTTTTCACATTTGGTTGAGAATTAAAACCCTGGTATGAAAATAAGAAATTGAATTGGTCTATCTTATTTTAAAAATGCATAATATATAACAAACCAGTTTAGGGTGTTTTAGTCGGAGATCTGATGCATTATAGAAGGAGGGAAAATGATTTGCCTTGAAGAATAGTTGAACCCAAAATAGCAATACCTCTGTAGTTTGTATTACGGTGATATCGCACAGAGAAGTAGATAATGCGTCCCTATGACACAGGTGATATGTAGAAAACAACAACCTATATGTCAAGTGTCTTCTATGAAGGTTTGTTTATGCATGAACTATCCAACCATATTAGTTTTTGTTTAGCACACATTCTCTTTAAACTTCTTTATTATCTACTTTAAAGAGGGTGTTTTTCAGTTTTTTTCCCTTGTGTTTATAAATATATTCAGTAGAGATCTTTATATTGAAATCATGCACAAAGAAATCAATTGTAATTCTTCAGTTAGAACATCTATTTTTAAAACAACTGCATTACATTCTGTATGTTAAAGTAGTTTGTACACTCATGAATAAAGGCACCAGACTCTCAGTATAAAAAAATCAAATGTTAGGGGCCATATACCAACTAGGCTTATTTTTAATCTCATGTAATCAGTGTGTTTATTTGTCAAGCTAGGATAGAACAATGCAACTAAAGTGAGAGGTACAGTGTCAGTGGAGAAAGGGGTGCACAGCACCCCCATTCTTTTATTTTGAGCCCCCACTGGGTCTTTAGACCACATGTTGCTACACATTCACCACTCCACTAAAGAGTGTTTGCCTCATTATAAGATTCCCTTCATTAATGTGAAAAAAATCCCATGACTTCAGGTGTCATATCTCAAGATGAACCTCAGGAGTTGAACGTTAGTTTTAACCTTATAAACTATCCTTTAAAGACATATAAAAGTGTATTTCATATTGTAAGCATTATATATGAACTGTTTTTAATTTTATTAGAATTACCAGTGTCCAAAAAGTAGTCTATTCTAGACAAATCACATTTGAATGTAATTTTTTTTTTTTTTTTCAATTTTATTTTTATTGAAGTTTAAAATAATGTACAATATTTCAATATAATATAATGCAAAATATATTATGCTCTCTATCTATTTATATTCTGGAACAGAAGAGGGAAAGGCGCACAGCAAAGGAGACCTCTCTGGTGTAGTATGTTAGGTAAGCTGAATGTGTAATAGAAAACAATGCCAAACTCACGTTTTTTCACCTCAACTCCAATGAGGTATGGATATGGCACTGGGGGGCGTTAAGCCTCTATGGATTGCAGCCTTTTTCTCCTTATTTTCCCAGCAAACATTCTTCTCTCTAGATCCAAGCCTCACCTCCCCAACAGAAGCTTAACCATTTTGGAAGGGAGTCTAAAAATATATGCAGAGTTGGTCTGTATACACCCTCAAACTGGGAATGGAGATATGGGCATAAAACAGCTTGTTCACAGACACAATTTATTAAGCATAAAAGTGAAACAAATATTAAAAGTCCACATAAAAATACTGTTACCAGTATATACAACAAACAAGCATTTGTTAAAAACTCTCCACAAGTAAATAAGAGGAGATAGAGATTTGCCATAGCACTAATACCGTATCTAGGCTAGTGAGGGGGTGTGGCCTAATGCATTTCACAGCGCTATTGGTCCATCATCAGAGGTAGGGAACACCCCCTCAAGCCTCTTATTTATATCCTGGTTGTGTCACTTGTTAGTGTTTGGCCGTTATGCTTAACTCCATCTTTGTTATGGGCAATATCGATCTATTCATCACTTAGTGTATTACCTCTAAGGGCAGAATTTTTTTCCTTTTGAGATTCAATATTTTTGCCTCTATATCTTTAATATTATAATCATTGTATTCTTTACTTCACCAGTCATCTTCACTTCACCAATTGGAGAGTGCAAGCTTATTATAACTTATCTAAAAACAATAATAATACATATGTAAAAAATAAATTTCTCATAAAACCACATATTAATCATCATTAAAAACCATAGCCAAATAGTGCAGTATATATATAAATGAATAGATAGTAAAATAGATAAAAACACATACACAAATTATGCGCACATATATACATACATATATATATATATATATATATATATACATAGATACACACACACACACACATATATATATATATATATATATATATATATATATATATATATATATATATATATATACACATCTATGTGCATACCCATATATAAGTGCCCATTTAACAGGATGATACATTGTATGCTAGTTAGAATTCTAGTTCTTTTTGAAGGGATATTTTCATCTCTATTTCAGAGTTTACATGTCAATAAACAGTTTTTATCATAAACTGCCTCTGTACCTAAAGACCCCGGGCATTGAAAGATTAGTATGATATGATCTTAATCACAAAAAAAACAGCCAGATCAATGTCTTTGTTAAGACCTTCTGGATCCAGGCATTTTAGAGCTTGGATCCAAAAGGTCTCTCTTTTCCTAAGTTCCAAAAGCCTGCTGCCACCCCTTGGACCTACTTGTACCTGCTCAATTGCTTTAATAAAAAACTGAGAAGGGTCACTGTTGTGTACATTTTTAAAATGCCTTACTAGCGGGTTTTTCAAGATCCCTGCCTCTATATTTTTAATGTGTTGCAAACATCTAACTTTCAAAATGCGCTTGGTTCTACCTATATATCTCAGGGGAGTTTGGCATTTACACTTTAACATGTATACAACATGATCTGATTTGCAATTCAGTTTTCTTTTAATACTAATTTCCCTACCCTTGTCATCCTTGTCACACCATTATATTCCTTTGAATGGTGTGTGTGACTACAACATACACAGTTCTTTCTGTAGCATTTGAAGAAACCAGAGAGTTGGGGTATCCCTACTGTTTTCTTCTCTTTACAAGGCTCCCTAATAATACTTGGGGCTAGAATATCTTTATACATTTGTTTTTCTTGAAAATGACCTCAGGATGTTTCCTTATAGCATCTTTTAACAAAGGATCTTTCTTCAATAAATCCCAATGTTTTCTAAAAATGCCTTTAATCTGTGTATAGCCTGTGTTGTATGTGTGGAGTACTTGTAAAGCACGGCTAATCACCTGTAAGGGTCTCAAGGCGCTGCTCATTTTATCAACCTCGGGAGGATGAAAGGCTGAGTTGACCTCGCCAGGGATCGAACCTGCAACCCTTAGGTTGCTACAGAGCTCAGCCACAGTGCATTAGCATGCTGAGCTATATGTGTTGAAGGTAGTAACAAAACTGAGGCACCTCTTATTCTTATTAGCTATGTTTTGTTGGGTATCCTGACTCTGATACTTGGTAGTCTCAGAGTCAGGAACGCTGCTCCTTAATTCGTTCACCACCTCTGAGGTAGCGGACAGCAATCATCCCGTTCGGATATGATCGGGATGATTGACACCCCCTGCAATCAGCTGATTGTCCATGAATCTGCAGGGGGCTGTATTGCACAAGCATTTCTCAAGAAATGCTTGTGCAATGATATATGCTGACAAAGTATGCTACAGCTACAGCGGATCATATCCGCCCGCACAATGACATATCGGACCCTTAGTCTTTCTGAAAGCTGACTGGTATATTTGAAGGGTCTGTATGAACTTTTACAGATTAAATTTTTTTTGACATTTCTGGGTTACCTTTTACTTTTTTAGTATACAATGTTTTAATTGTATAGTAATCCTAATTTGTATTTATCTGCTATATACCGGGGGAAGGGGGAGGACACTTTTCATAAGTGTGCCTACAGGTGCCTCGAATATTTCTTGTCTTCTTTGTTGTAACCAATTAGGAAGATATATAAATGATCTTTTATTCTGATACCCAATCAGTAGAGTAGAATGTTAGAGACCACAATCAAGAATCACTCCAAGAACTCCAGCCTCTTTTGAAGGAGTGGGAATGAAAGCAAATGATGATGTATTTTACAGCAAAATCAGGAAAAATGAATAATGGCAGCATGAATTTCAGAGATAAACTTGCACAGAGTATGTTTAGCAATTTTGCTATAACTCTATCTACACAGAAATAGACCCTTTTTTTTATTTACCTATATTTTTGGGGGAGGGGCATAAAAGAGCTTTCAGTGGATGACAGTTTCAAATAGCTATTTATTCTCATAATTAAGATATTATTGTAACATTACCAAATATTTATATATATATATTATATTAAATTTGTTCATTTTTTTGAATATTTTAAAGGGACATTAAACACTTTGAGTTGGTAATATAAAATGATAAATTGTAAATATATATATATATATATATATATATATATATATATATATATACAGTATATAAAAACTCTACAATATACTTTCATTATTTATTTAAAAAAAAAAACTTTAGGTATTGGGTTTCAAACTGAAATTATTTACACACAACTACTGCAGTCATAATATAAATGGTTGTAAAAGTTTTTCTTGGATCTCCTTTGGTCAGAAATGGCAGACATGCATGGCTTTTAGCAACAGTAACCAGCACCTCTATATCTTGTTTCTCTCATGCTCACTGTAGGGTCTTGCAACCCCCAACAATCTCCAAAAATATACAAACAGGAGCACTGTGTAAAATCTTCAGAATAGGGCGTGTGGCCAAAAACGTGGTCTGCTATTTATCCCCTATGTTGAAAAAAAGGACTATTCTAAAGATTTTACACAGTGCTTCTATTTGCATATTCTTGGAGACATGTATGATTTTGCCATTGATTTTTGGTAATTAAAAGGCCACTAATTGCAGCTGTGCACCACACCTCTGTAATTCATGGCAGTGAAAGGGTTAATCCATTAGCTGTTATGGGTAAAGTGTATTATAGTGCAGTGATCACCCTCCCACCTGACACCTATTACCTCCCTGATCCCTCCTAAAGAGCTCTCTTCCCTCACCCTCCCACTGGTCACCATCATCTGGCACCATCTTAGGTCAGCTAGTATGCAAAAAATGTTTTATTATTATTTATTTTTATATATTTATTTATTTTCTGTAGTATAGCGATCCTACCCTACATCTCCCTTATCCCTCAGAAACTTCACTCACCCTAATGCACCTCTATATTTGGTACTGGCAATATGCCAATGTGCAGTCTGGGGGGGTAGGGATTGTGTATGTATTTATTTATTCTGCAGTGTAGTGACTCCCCTAACCATTCCCACCTCCCTTCCCCATCTACCTCCTTTCTTCCCTCCCTCCCTCCCTCCCTCCCTCCCAAACCTCCCACAGCACCACCGTACCCAATAAAGACAGTGACACTATCTGTGTCACTGTCTGTATAAGCGATCTGGCTTCATATGGTAAGGGAGCACGATCAGCTCTCCATTACTATATGAAGACACCTTCTGCCCCTAGCTGCAGTCTCTGATTTCTAAGGTGACAGCAGGGACCACAGCATCCACCAAAGAGTTGGACGTAGGTACTACATCAATACAGTACACTGGGCAATGTACTGCGTGGCTTAGTAACTATGTCCATTTGGCTTAAGGGGTTAAACATTTTGCAGTGAGATTAAATGGAACTTGAAACCTCATTTTAAATGATGGAATTGAGAACTTTCCAGTTTGCATATATTATCAAGTTTGATTTATTATTTTGGTATCCTTTGCTGAAGAAGCAGCAATTCACTACTGGGAGCTAGCTAAACACATTTGGTGAGCTAATGACAAGAAGCATTTATGAGCAGCCACCAATCGGCAGCTAGTTCCAAGCAGTAGATTAATGCCCCTGAGCCTACCTAAATATTCTTTTCAACAAAGGATACAAAGACAATTAAGCCAATTAGATAATAGAAGTAAATTGGAAAGTTGTGTAAATGGCTTGTTCTATCTGAATCATAAAAGTTTCATTTTCACTTTACTGTCCCTTCAAGGGCTGGATTCCAGTCTTTTAGATTGTCAATAGGGTACTTATGTGTACAATAAATGACATTAAACACAACTCTATCCAATTGCTACACACCTTGCACATGCTCAGTAGCAGCTGGTGTCTCAGAAAGTCTGTTTATAAAAATACTGTGCACAATTTGATCATGGAAGTAAAATTAAAAGTCTCTTAAAATTGCTGCTCTATCTGAATCATGAAGGTTTAATTTTGACTTTATCAATTTTTCTTCATTCTCTTGATATCTTTATTTGAAAAGCAAGAATGTAAGTTTAGATGCCGGCCCATTTTTGGTGAAGAACCTGGGTTGTTCTTGCTGATTGGTGGATAAATTCTCTCACCAATAAACAAGTATTGTCCATAGTCTGAACCAAAAATTGGCTGGCTCCTTAGCTAAGATGCCTTCTTTTTCAAATAAAGAAAGACAAATTAATAATAGGAGTTAAAAAGAAAGTTGCTTAAAATTGCATGCTTTATCTGGATCACAAAAGAAAAAATTTGGGTTCAGTGTCCCTTTAATGAAACTTTAAAGGAACATGATACCTAAAGATTGTATTTCATGATTTCATTAACAACTTTCCAATTTACTTTTATTCTATCATCAAATTCTCTTTGTTCTCTTGGTATCATTTGCTGAAAAGCAAGGAGGAAACCTCAGGAGAGTGCACCGGTCTGCAGTTTTGTTATTCGTTAGCACTTTTTCCTGCCATGTAGTGCTCCAGATGTGAACGCTACCTATCTAGATATTTCTTCAACCAAAAATAAATGGAATAAAAAAACTTCAAAGTATATCAAAAAGATTTAAATCAAACCCGTTTATGTTGAATTTACAGGACCTTTAATCTTACACGGTTGGTGTAAAATAGCAAACGTCTTCCATCAGCGTGTGAATATTATCAAAAAGTGACTAGGAAATGAAACTGCCCCATATCCCTGCAAAAATAAATCCTCATTCATTACATATCTCATTGGTAATAGGAGATTCAATGGGGACGTCTTATAACCCTATCATTGTAACTTTTAGGGTGACCATTAAGGATGGGCGAATGTATTTATATTCAAATTCGAATGTTAGAACGAATGTTATTGTAGAAATTCGATTTACATAATAGAATGTTTATAAGAGCGAATATTCTTAAAAATTCTATTTTCGACTGTTATTTACAGTTTTCGAATGTCACATTTGAATGTCACATTTAAATTTGAATATTACATTTTTAAAACACAATTGAGGAGGACTATAAATACTATTTCGATTTCAAATGTCACATTCAAATCGAATGTCACATTCAAATTTGAATATTACATTTTAAAAACACAGTATTAGACTAGAAATACTATTTAGAATTTGAATCTTACATTCGAATTTGAATGTAGCATTCAAATTTGAATATTACATTTATTAAACACAGTTGTAAACTAGAAATAGTATTTCAAATTCAAATGTCACATTTGAGTCGAAAGTCACATTCGAATTCGAATATTACATTTAAAAAACATAGTATTAGACTAGAAATACTATTTCGAATTTGAATGTTACATTCGAATTCGAATGTAGCATTCAAATTTAAATATTACATTTATTAAACACAGTTGCAAACTAGAAATAGTATTTTGAATTCGAATGTCACATTTGAATCGAATGTCACATTCGAATATTACATTTAAAAAACATAGTATTAGACTAGAAATACTATTTCGAATTCGAATGTGACATTTATTAAACACAGTTGTAAACTAGAAATACTATTTCGAATTCGAATGTCACATTCAAATTTGAATATTACATTTAAAAAACACAGTATTAGACTAGAAATACTATTTCGAATTCGAAAGTGACATACATTATAATATTATAATATTACAATTATTAAACACAGTTGTAGGCTAGAAATACTATTTTCGAATATTACATTTTGAAATTGAATGAATACATAGCTAAACATTCTATTATTCGAACAAATATTTTCGAATTTTATTGAGAAATTCGAAATCGAAAATTCGAAAATAGAATGTTAGAATGTTATATAAACATTTGAAATTCGATTCGAATGAACGAATGTATCAAAATTAGTTTTTAATTTCGATTTTTTAGAAACATTCGCCCATCTCTATTTACCATATTGTTGCTTTAAAAAGGGATGCATATGAAAAATACATACGTCAGGGCTGTTTTTAGGGCTGTTTAAAGAAATGTTTTGTATAAGAACCCTAACATATGTATTTTTCATATGTGTCCCTTTTTAAAGCGGCAATATGGTCACCCTAATATTAGAGGTATTTCTATTCATGATAATATGATCTGCTGTTTCTCTTTCTCAAAAAAAAAATGCTTTTCTCTTGATATGTATTAAATCTATGATTTCACAGCTTTTCTAGAAACCATACACATTAAGGTTTGGAAATATACTTATTTTTCTGATTGAGCATTATTTATCTAGTCTTACTTTAAATACCTCTCATTTTCTGTGAGATTTTCCTGTTGCCATGACATGCTGTGTCTCTGAAAAAAATTACTCCAATACCTATTCCTGTAATGTCGGCTATTGCTTTGATATTTTCTTTAGGTTTTCTATCCTAAATTGTAACCTCTACTGTGCAGAAGATGGCAGGGATATATCCTCTAGAGATCAGCTGTTTGAATGACCATTAAAGAGAGTAGAATTGCATACAAAACAAATGCATACGAAAAAGACAGTGCAATAGCAGTTTTGCAAGAAAACATTTGACAATGTTATACATTTGCAAGAGCACTCGGTGGCAGCAGTGTTTGTTACCATAAAGTTCTCTAAACATGTACATGCTACAAAGAATACATTGAGAACAAAGTTTTTGGCCTTAAGGCCAAGCTGTGTAAACACAGCCAGTTGAAGAAATTACACTCCCAGTGGGGCATAAAAGAGATAAGGTAATAAAATGTTAATGTTCCATTAATTTCTCAAAGTATTGATGATTGGTTTATGGACAGATATAAGATAAAGAAGCAGGTATATGTACACAGTGTGATAAAGTAATGAGATCTGATTATACCTACAGATATAAGATAAAGACACATGTATATGTACACAATATGATAAAGTAATGAGATCTGATTATACCTACAGATATAAGATAAAGAAGCATGTATATGTACATAATGTGATAAAGTAATGAGATCTGATTATACCTACAGATATAAGATAAAGAAGCAGGTATATGTACACAGTGTGATAAAGTAATGAGATCTGATTATACCTATAGATATAAGATAAAGAAGCAGGTATATGTACACAATGTGATAAAGTAATGAGATATAGTTATACCTACCGATATAAGATAAAGACACATGTATATGTACACAATGTGATAATGTAATGAGATCTGATTATACCTACAGATATAAGATAAAGACACATGTATATGTACACAATGTGATAAAGTAATGATATCTGATTATACCTACAGATATAAGATAAAAACACATGTATATGTACACAGTGTGATAAAGTAATGAGATCTGATTATACCTACAGATATAAGATAAAGAAGCAGGTATATGTACACAATGTGATAAAGTAATGAGTTCTGATTATACCTGCAGATATAAGATAAAGAAGCATGTATATGTACACAATGTGATAAAGTAATGAGATCTGATTATACCTACCGATATAAGATAAAGAAGCATGTATATGTACACAATGTGATAAAGTAATGAGATCTGATTATACCTGCCGATATAAGATAAAGAAGCAGATATATGTATACAATGTGATAAAGTAATGAGATCTGATTATACCTGCCGATATAAGATAAAGAAGCAGGTATATGTACACAATGTGATAAAGTAATGAGATCTGATAATACAGCTCAACCAATTTTATTAGGTTGTGGCTTCAAAACACAAAATCAGCTATCTACAAAGACAAGAGAAGACAGATGCGCCACATGGCCCAATATTGTTTGGTCCAAAAATATATTAAGATGTGCATAGATTGAACTCACATTTGTTAGAGCACCTCAGTTAGTGCTATAGAGGCAGTCTGGGATCTCTAACAGTCACCCAGGGGACCAAACTCCGGTAGTAGTGTGTTGTCTGTATCAAAATGACATAAAGAGACACAGGTGCCTATATGGCCTAGTATTGTCTTAGCAAAGATAGCAGGATAATGAGATAGGATGGTACTCACAATAGTTGTAGCATCTCCTTTGATGCTATAGAGGCAGGATGGGATCAATATGGTCACCCACCAGACTTAAACAAAGGTTCACTGGATACAGATGTAGGTAGGACCACCAGTCGTCAGCAATACCAGGAAAAGGTGTGCCCTCTCAAGCAGAGGGATAGCAGGCCATCAAACAAAAATATAGCAAGTGTTCAAGATATGTAAAAAAAGTTTTATTAAAATCATAAAAACAGGGCAACGCGTTTCTCAGCTCTAGGCTGTTTCATCAGACTTCATAAAAACATTTGAGAACACTTGCTATATATACACTCTAGATCTAATTAGTCTAAATCAAAATCACATGGTAATGGGAGGAGTCTAAAAGGCCAAAGAGCCCTATTGGCCCATTTTGTTGCAAAAGGTGTAGCACACCCACTGTCAGATATGTGAATAATTAGATAAACAAACATAATCTAATAATAATATTCAAAAATCAGGCTGACATATATCTTAGTAGCAGTTTGTTTACAAAGATCAACAAAATCCATCTCAGGATATATATAAAACTGGAAACTTACATGTCAATAATGACTAGCAAATATTATTTAACAGCAATAATCTAGAGCAATTTATACTCAAATGAATGTGTACAAATAAAAATGCACCTTGATTATATATGGCTATAATGTGTAATCACTATTGCATATGCGAAAAGGCCACTATGGCATAAGAGTTTTTCCCCCACAAATATATTCCCACAATAGTGATTAATACAAGTTATTATTTTATCTGAATGAACAAGATGTGGCCCACCTTAATAGATCATATGATTCTTAGATAATGTAACGTTTACTTCCAACATAATCAGTTTGCTACATTGAAGCTGTTAGCACACTATTGTAGTGGCTAAAATATTGGCGTGTAGACATGCTCATTGCGCATGTCTTAAGAGGACCTGTCATTCGGATCAAATTCACTTTTATGATTGGCGCGGGTAATGAAGATTAGGGGAATACAAGTTGAGAATAAGACTTGTCAAATGGTATCGGACTATCAAACATTCTATTCCGCTAAGCAAAGTCGTTTTATTATCGCCTAGATCTAAGTTACACTAGTGTGCCCGATGTGGAGTAAGAGTCAGAGGTTTATTATCCAATGACATTTAGCCTATTTCGATCACACCCATTAGCTCTTACGTTTGACATAGAGATTGGATGCAAGTGTTTGTTGTCAGAACATAACAGTGCGTAATGGGGCGGATCTGAGTGGTCCCAGCCCAAATTATTTTGCGCTTATCCTCAATACTGGGCAATACGTAACAATGTTTGTTTATGTTAATAGGGGGCGTGTTGCTATTGCAAACATCATTTGTAACACATTGACAGTGTGTAAAACCATAAGAGTAAATAATACCAGCTGATTAGTTCTTTATACTGGCCAAAGGGACTAAATAATTGAATAATTCATATGTATAAGCCACATAGTTCTAAACAAGCCTGTATCGAAATGACTGTATATAAAAAAAAAATATATATATATATAAAGTATAATCGAATGAGACATACTAATCTCTATGTGGTATATTATAGAATGATCACTATGGCCTAGATTTGGAGTTCGGCGGTAGCCGTCAAAACCAGCGTTAGAGGCTCCTAACGCTGGTTTTGGCCGCCCGCTGGTATTTGGAGTCAGTGATTAAAGGGTCTAACGCTCACTTTTCAGCCGCGACTTTTCCATACCGCAGACCCCCTACGCCATTTGCGTAGCCTATCTTTTCAATGGGATCTTTCTAACGCCGGTATTTAGAGTCGTTTCTGAAGTGAGCGTTAGAGCTCTAACGACAAAATTCCAGCCGCCTGAAAATAGCAGGAGTTAAGAGCTTTCTGGCTAACGCCGGTTCATAAAGCTCTTAACTACTGTACCCTAAAGTACACTAACACCCATAAACTACCTATGTACCCCTAAACCGAGGTCCCCCCACACCGCCGCCACTCGATTAAAATTTTTAACCCCTAATCTGCCGACCGCCACCTACGTTATATTTATGTACCCCTAATCTGCTGCCCCTAACCCCGCCGACCCCTGTATTACATTTATTAACCCCTAACTTGCCCCCCACAACGTCGCCGCCAGCTACTTAAAATAATTAACCCCTAATCTTCCGACCGCAAATCGCCGCCACCTACGTTATCCCTATGTACCCCTAATCTGCTGCTCCTAACATCGCCGACCCCTATATTATATTTATTAACCCCTAATCTGCCCCCTCAACGTCGCCGACACCTGCCTACACTTATTAACCCCTAATCTGCCGAGCGGACCTGAGCGCTACTATAATAAAGTTATTAACCCCTAATCCGCCTCACTAACCCTATCATAAATAGTATTAACCCCTAATCTGCCCTCCCTAACATCGCCGACACCTAACTTCAATTATTAACCCCTAATCTTCCGATCGGAGCTCACCGCTATTCTAATAAATGTATTAACCCCTAAAGCTAAGTCTAACCCTAACACTAACACCCCCCTAAGTTAAATATAATATTTATCTAACGAAATAAATTAACTCTTATTAAATAACTTATTTCTATTTAAAGCTAAATACTTACCTGTAAAATAAACCCTAATATAGCTACAATATAAATTATAATTATATTATAGCTATTTTAGGATTAATATTTATTTTACAGGCAACTTTGTAATTATTTTAACCAGGTACAATAGCTATTAAATAGTTAAGAACTATTTAATAGTTACCTAGTTAAAATAATAACAAATTTACCTGTAAAATAAATCCTAACCTAAGATATAATTAAACCTAACACTACCCTATCAATAAAATAATTAAATAAACTACCTACAATTACCTACAATTAACCTAACACTACACTATCAATAAATTAATTAAACACAATTCCTACAAATAAATACAATTAAATAAACTAGCTAAAGTACAAAAAATAAAAAAGAACTAAGTTACAGAAAATAAAAAAATATTTACAAACATAAGAAAAATATTACAACAATTTTAAACTAATTACACCTACTCTAAGCCCCCTAATAAAATAACAAAGCCCCCCAAAATAAAAAATTCCCTACCCTATTCTAAATTAAAAAGTTACAAGCTCTTTTACCTTACCAGCCCTGAACAGGGCCCTTTGCGGGGCATGCCCCAAGAATTTCAGCTCTTTTGCCTGTAAAAAAAAACATACAATACCCCCCCCCCAACATTACAACCCACCACCCACATACCCCTAATCTAACCCAAACCCCCTTAAAGAAACCTAACACTAAGCCCCTGAAGATCTTCCTACCTTGTCTTCACCATACCAGGTTCACCGATCCGTCCTGGCTCCAACATCTTCATCCAACCCAAGCGGGGGTTGGCGATCCATAATCCGGTCCAGAAGAGGCTCCAAAGTCTTCCTCCTATCCGGCAAGAAGAGGACATCCGGACCGGCAAACATCTTCTCCAAGCGGCATCTTCGATCTTCTTCCATCCGGAGCGAAGCGGCAGGATCCTGAAGACATCCAGCGCGGAACATCCATCCGGACCGACGACTGAACGACGAATGACTGTTCCTTTAAGGGACGTCATCCAAGATGGCGTCCCTCGAATTCCGATTGGCTGATAGGATTCTATCAGCCAATCGGAATTAAGGTAGGAATTTTCTGATTGGCTGATGGAATCAGCCAATCAGAATCAAGTTCAATCCGATTGGCTGATCCAATCAGCCAATCAGATTGAGCTCGCATTCTATTGGCTGTTCCGATCAGCCAATAGAATGCGAGCTCAATCTGATTGGCTGATTGGATCAGCCAATCGGATTGAACTTGATTCTGATTGGCTGATTCCATCAGCCAATCAGAAAATTCCTACCTTAATTCCGATTGGCTGATAGAATCCTATCAGCCAATCGGAATTCGAGGGACGCCATCTTGGATGACGTCCCTTAAAGGAACAGTCATTCGTCGTTCAGTCGTCGGTCCGGATGGATGTTCCGCGCTGGATGTCTTCAGGATCCTGCCGCTTCGCTCCGGATGGAAGAAGATCGAAGATGCCGCTTGGAGAAGATGTTTGCCGGTCCGGATGTCCTCTTCTTGCCGGATAGGAGGAAGACTTTGGAGCCTCTTCTGGACCGGATTATGGATCGCCAACCCCCGCTTGGGTTGGATGAAGATGTTGGAGCCAGGACGGATCGGTGAACCTGGTATGGTGAAGACAAGGTAGGAAGATCTTCAGGGGCTTAGTGTTAGGTTTCTTTAAGGGGGTTTGGGTTAGATTAGGGGTATGTGGGTGGTGGGTTGTAATGTTGGGGGGGGGGTATTGTATGTTTTTTTTTACAGGCAAAAGAGCTGAAATTCTTGGGGCATGCCCCGCAAAGGGCCCTGTTCAGGGCTGGTAAGGTAAAAGAGCTTGTAACTTTTTAATTTAGAATAGGGTAGGGAATTTTTTATTTTGGGGGGCTTTGTTATTTTATTAGGGGGCTTAGAGTAGGTGTAATTAGTTTAAAATTGTTGTAATATTTTTCTTATGTTTGTAAATATTTTTTTATTTTCTGTAACTTAGTTCTTTTTTATTTTTTGTACTTTAGCTAGTTTATTTAATTGTATTTATTTGTAGGAATTGTGTTTAATTAATTTATTGATAGTGTAGTGTTAGGTTAATTGTAGGTAATTGTAGGTAGTTTATTTAATTATTTTATTGATAGGGTAGTGTTAGGTTTAATTATAACTTAGGTTAGGATTTATTTTACAGGTAAATTTGTTATTATTTTAACTAGGTAACTATTAAATAGTTCTTAACTATTTAATAGCTATTGTACCTGGTTAAAATAATTACAAAGTTGCCTGTAAAATAAATATTAATCCTAAAATAGCTATAATATAATTATAATTTATATTGTAGCTATATTAGGGTTTATTTTACAGGTAAGTATTTAGCTTTAAATAGAAATAAGTTATTTAAAAAGAGTTAATTTATTTCGTTAGATAAATATTATATTTAACTTAGGGGGGTGTTAGTGTTAGGGTTAGACTTAGCTTTAGGGGTTAATCCATTTATTAGAATAGCGGTGAGCTCCGATCGGAAGATTAGGGGTTAATAATTGAAGTTAGGTGTCGGCGATGTTAGGGAGGGCAGATTAGGGGTTAATACTATTTATGATAGGGTTAGTGAGGCGGATTAGGGGTTAATAACTTTATTATAGTAGCGCTCAGGTCCGCTCGGCAGATTAGGGGTTAATAAGTGTAGGCAGGTGTCGGCGACGTTGTGGGGGGCAGGTTAGGGGTTAATAAATATAATATAGGGGTCGGCGGTGTTAGGGGTAGCAGATTAGGGGTACATAGGGATAACGTAGGTGGCGGCGGTTTACGGAGCGGCAGATTAGGGGTTTAAAAAAATATGCAGGGGTCAGCGATAGCGGGGGCGGCAGATTAGGGGTTAATAAGTGTAAGGTTAGGGGTGTTTAGACTCGGGGTACATGTTAGAGTGTTAGGTGCAGACGTAGGAAGTGTTTCCTCATAGGAAACAATGGGGCTGCGTTAGGAGCTGAACGCTGCTTTTTTGCAGGTGTTAGGTTTTTTTTCAGCTCAAACAGCCCCATTGTTTCCTATGGGAGAATCGTGCACGAGCACGTTTTTGAGGCCGGCCGCGTCCGTAAGCAACTCTGGTATCGAGAGTTGCATTTGCGGTAAAAATGCTCTACGCTCCTTTTTTGGAGCCTAACGCAGCATTTGATTAAACTCTCGATACCAGAGTTAAATTTATGGTGCGGCCAGAAAAAAGCCCGCGGAGCGTTAGCAGCCCTTTTACCGCCGAACTCCAAATCTAGGCCTATGTGTGTGTCAAATTAGTATGGACATATTCGGTTTAAAATTGATTGGTTCCTTACTCTAAGGAGATATACTCATCAATGTTATATTTATATGTATATTATTTATATTCACTTGCGAGGACATACACACTATCTTCACAATTATACTCAGTGTTTAAGAAACAAGAGTGAAGAGAATGTGTTACATTTAACTATAAGACACTCAAAGAAACAAAGTGTATAGTGCTGAAGTACTAAGTGTGCGAATGAAGACTAATAGTATATTATTAACATCTACAAGATCTTTATGATATATATAACGTGGACCTAATCTCAAAATAGATATATAAATCTATTCGGAAATCTTTTCTATCTAAATGATACCAGTAGGGTGTAGTGAATGACTGTATAGTGACATGAAAGTGGTGTGAAAGTGTGAATATGATATTAATAAATATATAACTTTCGTGTTAAGTAGATGTGATGTACTGCTTTCCTAATGATTATATAGGATGCAACTGTTGCTGTATCAATTAAGTGAGAAATAAAAGATTTGATGTTTTTATTCTCAACTTGTATTCCCCTAATCTTCATTACCCGCGCCAATCATAAAAGTGAATTTGATCCGAATGACAGGTCCTCTTAAGACATGCGCAATGAGCATGTCTACACGCCAATATTTTAGCCACTACAATAGTGTGCTAACAGCTTCAATGTAGCAAACTGATTATGTTGGAAGTAAACGTTACATTATCTAAGAATCATATGATCTATTAAGGTGGGCCACATCTTGTTCATTCAGATAAAATAATAACTTGTATTAATCACTATTGTGGGAATATATTTGTGGGGGAAAAACTCTTATGCCATAGTGGCCTTTTCGCATATGCAATAGTGATTACACATTATAGCCATATATAATCAAGGTGCATTTTTATTTGTACACATTCATTTGAGTATAAATTGCTCTAGATTATTGCTGTTAAATAATATTTGCTAGTCATTATTGACATGTAAGTTTCCAGTTTTATATATATCCTGAGATGGATTTTGTTGATCTTTGTAAACAAACTGCTACTAAGATATATGTCAGCCTGATTTTTGAATATTATTATTAGATTATGTTTGTTTATCTAATTATTCACATATCTGACAGTGGGTGTGCTACACCTTTTGCAACAAAATGGGCCAATAGGGCTCTTTGGCCTTTTAGACTCCTCCCATTACCATGTGATTTTGATTTAGACTAATTAGATCTAGAGTGTATATATAGCAAGTGTTCTCAAATGTTTTTATGAAGTCTGATGAAACAGCCTAGAGCTGAGAAACGCGTTGCCCTGTTTTTATGATTTTAATAAAACTTTTTTACATATCTTGAACACTTGCTATATTTTTGTTTGATGGCCTGCTATCCCTCTGCTTGAGAGGGCATACCTTTTCCTGGTATTCCTGACGACTGGTGGTCCTACCTTCATCTGTATCCAGTGAGCCTTTGTTTAAGTCTGGTGGGTGACCATATTGATCCCATCCTGCCTCTATAGCATCAAAGGAGATACTACAACTATTGTGAGTACCATCCTATCTCATTATCCTGTTATCTTTGCTAAGACAATACTAGGCCATATAGGCACCTGTGTCTCTTTATGTCATTTTGATACAGACAACACACTACTACCGGAGTTTGGTCCCCTGGGTGACTGTTAGAGATCCCTGACTGCCTCTATAGCACTAATTGAGGTGCTCTAACAAATGTGAGTTCAATCTATGCACATCTTAATATATTTTTGGACCAAACAATATTGGGCCATGTGGCGCATCTGTCTTCTCTTATCTTTAAAGATTGCTGCTTTGGATCCCGGCCTGGATCTCTACAGATAGCTGCCTTGATCTTCACTTCAGGGATTTCCAGTACATATTATTAGAGACTTTTTTTCAATATATGAGTTTTTATTATACAATCAAATCACTGTATAATTCATGCATATATCATATTGAGAGGTTGCCTGTGTAGGTTTTGCGACTTGTTGAACAATATTTTATACTAATTTATCTATATCTTTCTCCTAGGAGGTTGTGTGATAAATATATTGTATATCTAGGTCATATCACCTGCATACTACTAATATTGTATACCACTCTATCTATATCTTTCTCCTAGGAGGTTGTGTTCTATATATTGTATTGATTTTCACGCTTAGTGTCTCCTACATTAAGCATTATATATCTTTCTCTAACAAGGTTATTTCACATATATTTATATCTTGCCTAGATTAAAGGCTATAGAAGACTGAGTAAAGTCACTTCTAATATCACTAAGAATATAGATAACTCCTTATTAGGGCGCCCCCTCTATTTTGTACTGTTTCTGATACAAAATCAGCTAATTCATATACACAAATAAACCTTAAAAAGCAAATCTCATACATTTTATACTCTGCATCTGGTAAAAAATAATTATTGGAAATTATTAAGGGAAAAACAATGTTCTAGTACACTGTATACTAAGCCTTTAAGGGCTAAACGACCAGCACGTACCTTATACGGCATTGGACATTAAGGGGTTAAATAAGTTTCTGATTGTACGGTACCTGTGTCCTGAGCTGCTAGCGCTGTCTTGCCGATACCAGTAAGACCTGCACACTATTTCTGCATGCTTCTGGAGTAAGGCAGTGCAGAAATAGCTTAATAGAGGAGACAGAGGCTAGTGATTGCATGGACACGGGTCCCATACCCTTCAGTGAGTTACATCCATTACATGAGTTACACGCTGTGGTCAGCATTTATCTCATACTGTAGCTGGATACCTGCATGTGAAGCTATCCAGCAACAGCACAGTACAAAAATGACAGTTACTGAGTATACAATCACTGTGACTGGTTTAATACATAGATTTAATACATATCAAGAGAAAAGCATTTTATTGAGAAAGTGAAACAATGGGAACACATTATTATAAATTGAAATACCTCTAATATCTAAAGGTACAATGATAGGGTTATAAGATGTCCCTATTGAATCTTCTGTTAGTAGTGAGTTGTATACTTAGGGGTCAATTTATCAAAGGCTTTCACCAGCCTTTGAGCCCCTATGGCTGCAGGTTCTCACAAGAGAACCTGCATGCCGTATTTAGCAAGCAGCAGTCAGCAGACCGCTGCTTTCCTAACCTTTTGCAACTTCCAAAGTGGCGAAAAACAATCTCCGTGGTCTAATCCGACCGGGGAGATTGACAAATGCACAATATAAAGACAATGCAATCGCACTTAGAGCCCCATTTATTAAAGCCTGGACAGGCAAGGTTTGCTTTTCACGAAACCTGTCCACTCGGGATTACAAAATACAGGCAGAAATACGCTGCCCGAATTTAAAGGGACAGTCAAGTGCAAAATAAAATTTCATAATTCAAACAGGGTATGTAATTTTAAACAACTTTCCAATTTACTTTTATCACCAATTTAGCTTTGTTCTCTTGGTATTCTTAGTTGAAAGCTACAACAATATAGAAATAGTGTGTGATAGCACACCAATCCTGCAGGGGGCGCTCTTAATACGAAATTGATTATAACAACAACATATAATCAAAAATAGACAATGTAAAGAATCTAATAAATAGAATAATTATTTAGACTGACAAATAATAGTCCATACAACCAATATGTCCAAAAGGTTGAGTTAGCTCCCAAAGAATGTAGTGGTCAGCTCTCTGTCATAGGAGGGTCAGGATACTGACAAAACGATTGATCTAGAAGAGAAGAACACAGAGACGCCCAATGGCCTAATAGCAAACACACAGGATAGATTCAATTTAGGCAAGAAATATACTCACAAACAAACTGCACCCTGGGGTGCAAAGTTGCAGACTGGAACCTCACAGTTGTCCAGCAAACTGAATGAGTGCAGCCAGAAATCCAAGGAAGAGACCTCACCTGTGGTGTCCAAAATGTTCCTATATAGAGGGATACAGAGCCAACATAGTCCAGCACAGTTTGATACAGGAAGTGTATATATAGGAAATAGGCACACTTACATATTTCTAAGCACCTTCAGGTGCAATAAACACAGGCTAGAGCTTCTCAGCAGGCCCAGCTGACTGATTCCCAAGGTTTCAGCAAACAGAAAATTGTTCCCGAAATGATTCAGGAGTAAAGAATGCCCCAGATAAAAACTGCAGCAAGTGTACAGACTAATAAAAATGATATACTTTATTAAAAGCAACGCGTTTCTCAGTCTCTATGGGGCTGTTTCCTCAGGCTATTGAACTCCATCCTGTGTGTTTGGTATTAGGCCATTGGGCGCCTCTGTGTTCTTCTCTTTTAGTTGAAAGCTAGGTAGGCTCATATGCTAATTTCTTAGACCTTGAAGGACCTCCTCTTATGTAAATGCATTTTAACAGTTTTTCGCCACTAGAGGGCGTTAGTTCATGTGTGTCATATAGATAACATTGAGCTCACGCATTTGAAGTTACCTAGGAGTAAGCACTGATTGGATAAAATGCAAGTCTGTCAAAAGAACTGAAATAAGGGGGCAGTTTGCAGAGGCTTAGATACAAGGTAATTACAGAGGTAAAAAGTATATTAATAGCACAGTGTTTGGTTATGCAAAACTGGGGAATGGGTAATAAAGGGATTATCTATCTTTTTAAACAACAAATATTCTGGTGTTGACTGTCCCTTTAACATTGCACAAGTGTCTGCTAGTTCAATGCCGCCTCCTGTTCACGCTAGCCCAATGGCGCTAGTAGGGGCAGAACGTGGCAGGGATGATGTACAGGTTTGGAAGCAGCGGTTTGATGACGGCTGTTGCCTAGCTATCGGCTGTAAGCTTGTTTATGCAAGCCTGCAGAGAAGGGCCTCCAAAGCTTTAAACACGGTTGGATAAATGGATCCCTTAGTTAGAATTTGAAATGAGCAGTAGAATATTTTCAAAGATAATCCAATTTTCCCTCCCCTTGAATTATGTGGCAGCTATCAGCCAATCACAAAATGCATATACTTAAATGCTGTGCACTTTTGTACATTATCAGTAGCAGCTGGTGCCTCAGAAAGTCTGCATATAAAACATTTGCCCATTTTTATAATAGAAGTATATTATAAAAATATTTTTTTAAATGGCATGCTTTATCTGAATTATGAAACTTTTTTGATTATAGCTTCCCTTTTATATTTTATTTAATCAATTTCAAAATTATTACAGTCAATAATTATGATGCAATGTTTCCAGAGTATCTGTTTTTGTTTATCCTGATTATGTAAACATATGAAAAATACATGAAAACCTATAAAAAAAAAACAGGTTTGATATGATTTTTAAACAGGTTCTTACAAGGATTTTCAGCAGACATGTGCATGGCGAAAAAATTTGGTTCAGTTTGGATCGATTCATTTTTTTTAATTTCGGTTCGGATCGATTCGAATTCGGAAAAATTCGAATCAATTCGGTTTGGATTCGTTTCGGATTTATTCGGATTCAAATAAATTCGGCCAGATTCGGTTCGATTCGGTTCGGAAATTTGGAATTTCGGTATGTGTTAGGTGGGATGTGCTGTGTATTAGACTAGCATTATGTACTGTATATTAGGTGTAACCCATAGCAGAATGATATAACCTAATATACTGTACAATACTAGTGTAATCCATGGCCATCCAAATCTACCGAATAAATCCGAACTAATTCGGATTTATTCGTTAGATTCGGCACTATTTTAATTCGAAATTCGAATCGATCCAAATCCCGAATTTTATGAATTTGGCCGAATTTCCGAATCGATTCGAACCGAATCGCACATGTCTAATTTTCAGAGATCTTCATATAAGCATCTGATAATGGTGAAAGCAGAAACATGACAGCAAAATATTAAATATTGATGATGACTACCTCATTTGTTTCAAAATAAATATTAAATATTAATAAATATTAATTTAGGTTATGACAATATTTGTTTTATTAATTGAAAGTTAAAAATTCAATTTATACTATCACACAATAAAACTTGTGCATAAATAAAATGTTAATGTATTAGAAAAATAAAGTTTTAAAGGGTTTAAAATATTCTTATTACATTTTTCTTAATTATATGAAATTATTAAAGGGATTGGAAAGTCAAAATTTAACTTGCAAGAATCAGAAAGAGCATAGAGCATGCAATTTAAATACACTTTAAAATCATTTCTACTTTTAATTGTGATTTGTTCTATTAGTATCCATTGAAATGAACATGCACATATCATACACTAGTGGGAGCTAGCTGGTGATTTTTGCCTGCATACATTTGTCTCTTCTGATTGGCTAACAAGATGCGTTCAACTAGCTATCAGTAGTGCAATGCTGTTCTTTCAGCAAAGGATAACATGAGAATAAACCATATTTGATAATAAAAGTACATTTTGAAAGTTGTTTAAAGGGATAGTAAACACCAAAAATGTTATTGTTTAAAAAGATAGATAACCCCTTTATTTACAATTCCCCAGTTTTGCATAACCAACACTGTTATAGAAATATACTTTTTACCTCTGTAATTACCTTGTATCTAAGCCTCTGCAGACTGCCCCTTATCTCAGATCTTTTGACAGACTTGCATTTCAGGCAATTAGTGCTGACTCTTAAATAATTCACGTGCGTGAGCACAATGCTATCTATATGAAACACATTAACTAACGCCCTCTAGCAGTGAAAAACTGTCAAATGCATTCAAATAAGAGGTGGCCTTCAATGGCTTAGAAATTAGCTTATGAGCCTACCTAGGTTTAGTTTTCAACTAAGAATACCAAGAGAACAAAGCAAAATTGATGATAAAATTAAATTAAAAAGTTGTTTAAAACTACATGCCCTATCTGAATAATGAAAGCTTAAAAGGGACACTGAACCCAAATTTTTTCTTTTTGTGATTCAGATAGAGCATGCAATTTTAAGCAACTTTCTTATTTACTCCTATTATCATTTTTTCTTCATTCTCTTGCTATCTTTATTTGAAAAAGGCAGCTAAGCTATTTTTTGGTTCAGTACTCTGGACAGCACTTGTTTATTGGTGGATGAATTTATCCACCAATCAGCAAGAACAACCCAGTTGGCTCACCAAAAATGGGCCGTCATCTAAACTTACATTCTTGCATTTCAAATAAAGATACCAAGAAAATGAAGAAAATTTGATAAAAGGAGTAAATCAAAAAGTTGTTAAAATTGCATGCGCTATCTGAATCACGAAAGAAAAATTTTGAGTTCGGTGTCCATTTAATTTGGACTTGACTATGCCTTTAAAATTGCATGTTCTATCTGAATAATGAATCAAATTTTCAGGTTTCTTGTCCCTTTAATTACACACATGTTTCAAATGAACACTATTGGTTAAATGGAAAAAACCTGCATTCAAACCTATGACAATCATTATCAATTTAAATAAATTAGCTGTTATGTTTTTCTTTCTTTATAACTTTGTATCTTTTTATTCCACAAAGTTGTCTGAAAAGGAAACCCATGTATAACCCATAACTAATTCTGCATAACACAGTTTTTTTTTTTTGTTTTTTTGTTTTTTTTTAGTTGATTAGAATATTTTTTATATTGAAAACAAATTAACACCCAAGCTACTATTTTTTTAATGTGTTCTGGTGTTTTCAAAATGAAAATATCAGACGTAAATTTAATTTACAGAAAAAGAAGTGTTCTTGGGGAAGAAATAAAATATTGTTATTATTAAAAAAGTAAGTATTATTTTTTATAAATATCTAGTATTCGAAATGCTAAATTGTACAGCTTAAATTTCAGGAACTGTGGTATATAATTATCTGAGGTTTATAACAGTTTGTTCTCAGCATTCCGAATATATTATCTAAATTCTATGCAATGTTGTGCATGTATAAACCCAGCTGAATCTCATTATTAAGCTATTGTTTTACTTTTCATTACAGTGAAATCTAGATCTATGGATCAGAAAAATGTATCAGGAAACTACACATCAAAGTAACTCAGCTATAAAACCTGGTTATGCTAACTAAATAGCTGAAGAAATAGCATATCTGTCAGATGTGGCTTCAGGATATGAAGATGTATTTTATATCTTTCTTTCTTTCTTGTCTATAATATATCTATCATCTTATCTATCTATCTATCTATCTATCTATCTATCTATCTATCTATCTACCTATCTCCCAATATATCAACTTATATATCAACCTATCTATTTAATATATCTATCTAGCTCTGTCTATCTATATCTCTATCTACCTATCAAATATATATACCTATCTATTTAATATATCTATCTATCTATCTATCTATCTATCTATCTATCCATCTATCTATCATCTATCTATTATATCTATATCTCTATCTATACCTCTATCTATATCTCTATCTATATCTTTATCTATATCCCTATCTCTCTATCTATTAGATATGTACATGGCGAAAAAATTCGGTTCGGATCGATTCAGAATTTTTTGAATTTTGGTTCGGATTGATTCGAATTCGGAGAAATTTTAATCGATTCGTTTTGGATTAGTTTCGGATTCGAAGAAATTCGGCTGGATTCGGTTCAATTCGGAAATTCGGAATTTCGGTAAGTGTTAGGTGGGATTAGACTAGTATTATGTACAGTATATTAGGTGTAACCCATAGCAGAGTGATATAACCTAATATACTATACAATACTAGTGTAATCCATGGCCATCCGAATCTACCGAATAAATCCGAATAATTATGAACTAATTCGGATTTATTCGGTAGATTCGGCAGTATTTTAATTCTGAAATTCGGATCGATCCAAATCCCGAATTTTACGAATTCGGCCGAATTTCCGAATCGATCCGAAATGAATCGCACATGTCTACTATCTATCTATCTATCCATCCATCCATCTATCTATCTATCTATCTATCTATCTATCTATCTATCTCTATTTGTCTGTTTGTCTGTGTTTGTAACTTATATTTCAATTGAAAACCATAGTATAAAAATAAGTAAAGAACTCAACTACCTTAGCGGAGGTTAAGTGCCTCTTTGTACTCGAGCGATAGCCAACATGGAGTTTTCCATAGAAGTAAAAAGAAGGTACGATATTAAATTATACGATAGGGTGCGCTATACTAATGCATGAGAATTGTGCGTGTTATCTGTGCTGGCGTGTCAAAAAAAATAAATTCAAAATATGGATCTAATAATGATCATAAATTGTAATATTGTGTTTGTGTTAGTACTTGTATGAAAAAAACACAAAAGGAATAAAATATTTTTGGTGTGTATGTCTAAAAAACTGAATGTGTCTAGTTTGGTGAATATATGGCTCGCATAAATAGTGGTGTGTACTCAAAAAAACCTCATCCCATACAATGGGCATATGATATGGATAAAGTGATAAAATATTACATATATTGACAATAAATTGAATATTTGAAAAAAAATGAAAATACAAACGAATTTGAATTCACAATAAAGTGCAGAGTCAATGATAGATAGGTGAAATCGACACTGTCGGAATCAATAATTCTGGAAGGCTGCTCCACTCCAAACCGGTGGTAAATCGGGTGAACTGAAAAATTGAAAGCACAAAGAGAGAGCGCCTAATGGTGTAATATCGTCAAGATCAAAAGTGATACAAACATAAAAAGTATCTGCCAAGTGGATACTCACAAAGAGCTTAGCACTCGCAAGTAGTGCATACAGGCGGGCTGACCTTTGTACAGCAGTCAGTACGCTGAATGTGTGGAAGTCGTGTCGGAGATCTGTTATGATAGAAAAAGAACACAGAAGACCAATGGTACAATATCGTCTAAACCCATATGGACACGGCAAAAGACACAGTTTCAGCAAGATGTATACTCACAATGGAGTTGGCACTCGCAAGTAGTGCATTTGGGCAGGCTGACCTTAATACAGCAGTCAGTACGCTGATTGTTTGTAGCTGTTATCGGCTCAGGCTTGTCCTCCGCACCCAGCGTGTGTACTGAATTCTCAGCTGTGGCTCAACTGTTCTCTGAGGGAAGGAAATCCTCTAGGTATGACGTGGACACACCAAAAAATGCACCTGGGGCTTGGTGAAGGCTCAGAATACACACAGTGCATACAAGTTGTTGTTCAGATTAGTAGGTCACAGAATAAAAAAGGGTGACTAAAAAATATTTTTGAAATCACCAATAAAAAAGGAAGTCAGCAGACAAAATGTTAGGTAAAAATAATTTAAAAGAAATTTATTTAAGAGCTAAATACAACGCGTTTCTCGGCCGATAATGCTCACTGGCCGTTTCATCAGGTAGGTATAACATATACCTACCTGATGAAACGGCCAGTGAGCATTATCGGCCGAGAAACGCGTTGTATTTAGCTCTTAAATAAATTTCTTTTAAATTATTTTTACCTAACATTTTATCCGCTGACTTCCTTTTTTATTGGTGATTTCAAAAATATTTTTTAGTCACCCTTTTTTATTCTGTGACCTACTAATCTGAACAACAACTTGTATGCACTGTGTGTATTCTGAGCCTTCACCAAGCCCCAGGTGCATTTTTTGGTGTGTCCACGTCATACCTAGAGGATTTCCTTCCCTCAGAGAACAGTTGAGCCACAGCTGAGAATTCAGTACACACGCTGGGTGCGGAGGACAAGCCTGAGCCGATAACAGCTACAAACAATCAGCGTACTGACTGCTGTATTAAGGTCAGCCTGCCCAAATGCACTACTTGCGAGTGCCAACTCCATTGTGAGTATACATCTTGCTGAAACTGTGTCTTTTGCCGTGTCCATCTGGGTTTAGACGATATTGCACCATTGGTCTTCTGTGTTCTTTTTCTATCATAACAGATCTCCGACACGACTTCCACACATTCAGCGTACTGACTGCTGTACAAAGGTCAGCCCGCCTGTATGCACTACTTGCGAGTGCTAAGCTCTTTGTGAGTATCCACTTGGCAGATACTTTTTATGTTTGTATCACTTTTGATCTTGACGATATTACACCATTAGGCGCTCTCTCTTTGTGCTTTCAAGTTTTCCATAGAAGTCTATTATATTTAGTGCACCCGCACTATCTGACATACAGATGTTAGCACGCCATAGACTTTTGCTAGAGCACTAAAGCATTACTTTCATCTTGTAATATGAGCTCAAGAATAAAAGCATTATTGATTGTGTTTGAGCAATGTTAACACACAATAGCTCTAATATTTTTACACTGCACTTCTAATCTAGCCCTTTATACAAAAATAGATATATATTCAATGGCACCAACGAGTTATCACCTTTAGAGGTAACTTTTTAAAAAACAAACCACTTTATAATAGTATAAAATATACATTGAAATATATATTTAATAATAATGTTTTTACTTTTTCAATGTGACGAATATTGGAATGGAAAATATGCGTAACACGAATCTCACTGTAACGGCATTTGTGGATTTTCACTTGTAGGTGATGATAAAAAATACACACTTGAGTAAGTCAAATATCCTATATGAGATAGTCAATGTTTATTAAAATTATTTATATTTGTTACTTTTATTTTATATTACATTTATATTATATTACTTTTATTTAAAAGTTAATGTGTTTCTTAACTGCTACCGGCTGTTTCATTAGGCTTATAACTAACATCATCCTGATGTAATTTAATTGGTCCTTCACCAACGCAGAACTACATAAACACAATTCATATTTGCATCCTCTCCATAGTTGTTAATCTGTTTAAGTACAGATGGACATAAAATGTGTAATCATAATCATATAGGGAGCTAATGTAATCTTTTCGATAATCTCTTACGATATCGGAAAAACGTGATCGGTCATTATTATTTTTTTATTGAAGTGATTACAATCTTTCTGAGGATGATAACTCCCATGATATTTGATCAACATTTACCCACGATTACACCATTAACAACTGGAAATTATTATTATTATTATCAGTTATTTAAAAAACCAACAGATTCCGCAGGGCTTGATAACAAAAATTGAAGTGGGTTCCATTTACTAAAGGTCAGGCTGACATGATTTCAAGTCATAATTTACATAGCAGACCCAGAGTTAATATGTTTCACTAAGGGAAAGGGTGGAAATGTGAGTTGTTAATGAGTCCTGCGGTAATATTCCTATTTGTCCACTTGTTCTGTTATAGGGTTAGGGATGCGTTATTTCCATAACGCTAATATTGATTCATGTGCATCATATTGTTCCTCTTTGGATGTGATGGTATCTCTCTAGTTGTATTAAATGTTTCACTTGTGCCCCCCATTCCTTTACTGTGGGTACATTGAAAGATTTCCAATATTTTGATATGAGGGTTTTAGCGCTGTTCGACATTAGTATTTATAGTGTTTTGGCCATTGTGCTATAGGAAGAGGAGGATTTGCGGGTCATTGGGCAGGGGTTTCCCTATTATATCTGCTATTCGGTTTAGGACTCCCATCCAAAATGTGTCTTACTTGTTACTATTCCACCATATATGTGTTGTGTTTCCTACTTCTCCACATCCTCTCCAGCATTTGTTATTTGCTGATTTATATATTGTGTGGAGTCTATTGGGAGTGTGATACCACCTTGTGAGATACTTATAGTTCGTCTCCAAAACCCTTGGGGAGATTGATGACTTTTTAGTGATCAGGAAGGCTGTGTTCCATTCTTTGTGTGTAATGTTTGCCCCCAGTTCTTTTCCCCATGATTTTGTGTATGTGGGTAGGTTCTGTGTGTCTCCTGTCAATAGCTGTCTGTATATTATGAAAATTGCATGTCTAGGAGAAGTGTCTAACATGCATAGGGTTTCAAATGAAGTTGGGTTTCTGAGTAGATACTGTTTGTTGGGGTGTGTGTTTATGACATGGCACATCTGTGTATAGGAGTACCAATTTAGAGAAGTGTCTGGGAAATTTTCCTGAATTTCATTTAGTGTTCTAAGTTTTTGATCTTGATAAAATATTGATATTATTTTGCTCTTTATGCGGCATTTAGAGTCTATTTGAGTGTCTTTGTGGTTCCATGGTAGTTTTAGATTTTTGTATATGGGTGTCATAGGGGAAAGTATGTTTGAGATGTTAGTGGAGGTATTTATTAGTTTATCCTATATTGTGACAAATTATATTAGTAAAGGATACTGATGTATTATTGTTGGTCTGTGATTGGGTGGTAGCCATGCAGCTATACCCGCGTTGCTTAGACCTAATATATGCCTATCAATTTAAACCCACTGTTTACGTACACTGTTAGTTCACCAATCTAATAGTCTGTGTAATGTTATGGCTGTTTTGTATGTGTGTATGTTTGGGATTCCCAATCCGCCTCTGTCTATGGGTAGATACATCGTCTGTTTTGCAACTCTAGGTTTAATGCCCTTCCAGATAAATTGTTCTATTAATGATTGAATCTTGTTTAGGTATTGTGTTGGGAGATGAATAGGAGTAGTTTGTAGCAAATACAATATGCTCGGGAGAATGTTCATTTTTAACACGTTTATTCTGTCTAGCCAGGAAATTGTTTTTCTAGCTAGAGAGGTCTGCCATTAATGCTTCTTCTAATGTTTTATAATTAGCTTGGAACACAATTTTGGGGTCTGGAACTAGGTAGATACCTAAGTACTTTAGTTGGACTTTTTGTCTTTTTAGTGGGCAATTTGGAATCAGTTGATTTAGTAACTTTTCCTCATATGTGAGGTTCATCAATTCAGATTTTGTAATATTCAAGAGAATAACATATTAGATTTGAATCCCCCAGTGTTCAGTAGAGTGTTGAATATGTTTGCCAGCGGTAGTGCGAGGTGATGTATGTAGGTTTTGTAGTATTTCACGCTTAACCCATCTAGTGCAGGGCTTTTCTCGTTAGGCTTGTTCTTGATTGCTTTTTGTATCTCATCTACTGTTAAGGGTGACTCTAAGTGCCTGCTTCCTCTTTATCTAGGGTTGGTAATTCTAGGTCTGAGAGAAAGTTTTCTATGTCTTGGGATGTTGTAGTATTTTTAATGTTGTATAGTTTCATAGTACTGTCTAAATACTTCTGTGATCGATTTGCTGTCTTTATAGGTCTTGCCTTTAATATTTCTAATGGAATGTATGTGGGTGTTAAGCTGACGTCTCTTAAGTGCCTTTGCTAGAGAAGATCCTGCTTTATCTTTTATGTCAAAGTATTTTTGTTTCAATAATGCAGATTGCCTTTGAAATGTTTTTGTAAGGTGTTCCTTAAGGTTCTGTCTGGTCTGTGTCAGGGATTCTAGTATTGCGTTAGACTGCCGTTTTTTGTTTGTGTCCCTTCTCCCGATAGCTTATCTGGGCCAGTGTTAAGTTTAGGAACATTTTGCTGGGGCGTGGTCTGACCAGATGATTAGTGAGATATTTGATTTTGTAATCATAGATAATCCTGTCTGGTCTGTTAGGATGTAATCTATTCTTGTGTCTGTGTTATGTGGGTTTGAATAAAATGTGTAGTCTCTGGCGTTGGGGTTAATTGTTCTCCAAGTGTCATGTTTCATTTGGGCTAGATGAGTAGAGATTGATTTTATCACTCGTTTGGGGGTGCTGTTGGTCCCTGTAGAAATGTCTAGTGTGGGATCTAACGGAAGGTTAAAGTCTCCACTAAGGAATAATTTGCCTCTGGTGTGTTCTAAAAGTAATTTGGAGATTGTTTTAAAATGGTGGTGTTAGTCTTTATTTGGCAGGTATATGTTAGCTAGAGTGATGGGTCTGTTGTTTAAGAAGCCCACTAGTATGAGATGTCTGCCATTTTTATCTTTTTCTGTGTGAGTTGCTTTAAATTGAATGGAGTTTTTGAGTAGAATTCCCACTCCTCCTTTTTTGGAACTGCCTGATGCTAAGTAATTGTTTCTATAGTTGTGGCTCATCAGTTTTGGTTCTCTCCCCCTTTTGAAATGTGTCTCCTGTATGAACAGGATGTTGCTAGATGCTATATACAGATCTTTGAATACTATGGATCTCTTTTCAGGACTGTTTAGGCCTTTTACATTCATGGTGGTAAGCGTGTGTATGTTTGGTGTCATTTTATTTGCCGTATTAGTTAGTGGGCGTGATTGTTGGTGATATGGGTACTGGGAATGTGTAGTGGATTAGTGGCTTGACAGTGAGGATATATATCGGGAGGATGCAGCAAATTAGGTTAACAATACAAACGCTCTTCTATGATTCAATCAACAGTTCCAAAGTATCTTATAGTTATTACTTGCTAAATAACAATATGTAGATATTTTGATAAACTAAAAATTTTAAAGGTCAATGTTCAATAACAGATTGTAATTTTTAGCTGAATTGAGCCATGGCTCTCTGATTCTAAGTGGCTCTTTGTTACAAGTGGCAGAGTTACTCACTGGGTCTACATCCACACTGCTTCTAATCCTACTTCATCTCATTTCTCTACAGGTGTGTCTCCCTGCTTGTGTCTCCCTGGCTGCTATTACACGTCTCTTTAATTTCTGCTAGAATTCTCTGGTATGTCTCCCTGCTTGTGTCTCCCTGGCTGCTATTACACGTACCTTTAATTTCGGCTAGAATTCTTTTTAACCATTTCCTCTGTCTCCATTTTGTCTACCTGTAATCATCTTTTCAGCAACTCTGTATAAATATAATGCACCCTGCCACCCCCCCTCAAATTTGCAAGTGTGTAACTTCTGTCTGACTAGCTAGACTGCTTGTAACCAGCTGCATAGAATCAGTTCATTATACTCACTGCTACATACAGCAGCCCACAGGCTCAATTGAGCCGTGGCTCTCTGCTTCAAAGTGGCTCTTTGTTACAAGTGGCAGAGTTACTCATTGGAGTTATAAACTGGAGGTGGAAACTGCAGTCCCAATAAGTAAACTTGCTAACTATACACCTGCACAATGCTCTCCATGTCTTTTATGCTCTTTCTGTCTGCCCTTCTCCTAAAACTCACTGCATATCCCTATAACAATAACAACAACCCCACACTATCTATATCTCACCCACCCTTCTCTCATCCCCTATGCTGTCCTCTCATGAACTACTCTGTCTCCTTAGAAACACTCCCCCCTCTAACTCTCCTGTGTCTAATCATACATGCTCTTACAAGTCTCCCTCTCATCTTCTGTCACTCTCATTGCTACTACTGCTTGCTGCTGGTGACATCTCTCCTAACCCTGGCCCTGGAGCAATCACCACACTTTTACACTCTTGCTCAGTCTCCCACTGCAAAAACTCTAGGTCACGCATTACCAACAAATCTCATCTCCATTAACACACAGCGCTTATCCCCTCTCTTTTCTTGTGCCCTCTGGAATGCTAGCTCTGTCTGTAACAAACTTACAACTGTTCATGACCTGTTTGTTTCCAATGAATTTCAACCTTTTAGCAATTACTGAAACCTGGCTATCTTCCTCTGACACTGCTTCGATTGCTGCTCTCACACATGGTGGTCTTCACTTTAGCCACACACCTAGACCAGGTGAGAGACATGGTGGCGGTGTTGGCATCTTATTCTCCCCCTCCTGCTCCTATCAGTACCTATCTCCATTTCCATCTCTCTCCTTTTCTTCCTTTGAAGTCCACTGGATTTGCCTGTTCACCCCCTCTCTCTCAGAGTGGCAGTTATCTATCTCCCCCCTGGACCAACCTCCCAATCCTTGACAACTTTTCTGCCTTGCTTCCTTATTTTCTCTCTACAAATACACCTACTCTAATTCTGGGGAACTTCAACATCGCCATTGACAACCCATCTGCCCCTGCTGCCTCTAAACTTCTCTCTTTCACTAACTTCTTTGGCCACTCACAATCTACCCTATTCCCTACACACCACAATGGACACTCTATTGATTTGGAATTCTCCTATCTCTGCTCTCTTTCTGATGTTGCCTGCCGCCCATTTCCCATCTCAAATCACCATCTGCTCCCCTTTAATCTTAAAATAAAGGCTAAACCTACTTCTCCACCTTGTCACCACACCTGTAGAAATCTGCACACTGTGGGCCCTCCCCAACTCTCCAACCTTATTCAAATACACCTCCCCCACACTTCCACGATATCCTGCCCTGACCTTGCTATAACCCAGTATAACAATACTCTCTCCTCTGCACTTGACATTCTCGCTCCACCCCAACTTCACAAAGCCCCACGTTGTCAGCTCCAGTTTTGGCATTCCCACAAAGACGCCACCTACAAAAATGCTCCCGCACTGCTGAATGTGCCTGGAGGAAATCCCACTCTGAACCTGATTTCATGCACTATAAGTTAATTCTTTACCCTTACACCTTTTGCCCTTCACTTAGCTAAGCAAATCTACTTCTCTTATATTCACTCACTCCTCAAAACCTAAAAGACTCTTCTCAATTTTCAACCCTCTCCTCTACCCACCTCCACCACCCCCTCATCTGCATTCAGTGCTCAAGACCTGGCTGACTACTTTTTCAATAAAACACTTACCATCCGAAGAAATATCCCAACACAAGCCTGCAATCTCCCAACTTCTCTCCCAGTCACCCCCTTTGCCGCTCACTGCACCCTCCTCCCAACCACTGAGAGTGAAGTGGCTTCCCTATTGTCTTCCTCACACCTTACTACCTGCCCACTTGACCCTATTCCTTCACATCTAATACCTTCTCTCTCTCCCACCCTCACTCCAACTCTAACTCACATATTCAACCTATCCCTTTGTACCAGGTCATTCCTGCCTCCTTCAAACATGCAAAGGTCACCCCCATCCTCAAAAAAACCTCCATCGACCCTAACTCTCCTGCAAACTACCACCCCATATCACTGCTCCCACTAGCTTCAAAAATCCTTGAAAAACTAGTTTTCGATTGCCTAACCCACTTCTTATCCTCCAACTCATTGGTCGACCCCCTGCAATCTAACTTCCGTCCCCAACACTCAACTGACACTGCCCTCACCAAGGTTACTAATGATCTCCTTTCTGCTAAAAACAAAGGCTACTACTCTATACTCATCTTACTTGACCTCTCTGCTGCCTTTGACACTGTTGACCATTCCCTTATCCTACGGACTCTCAGCTCTCTTGGGATTTGCGACACTGCCCTCTCCTGGATTCACTCTTTTCTCTCTAACAGATCCTTCTCTGTCTCTTTTGCTGGGGACTCCTCCTCTCTATTGCCTATGTCTGTTGGAGTACCTCAAGGCTCAGTCCTGGGTCATCTACTCTTCTCTATTTACACTTCTTAACTGGGTAAACTTATCAACAACTATGGCTTCAACTATTACCTTTATGCTGATGATACCCAGATCTACCTTTCCACCCCTGCACTCTCTCCTTCTTTCAATTCTCACATCAGCGACTGCTTATCTGGCATTTCCTCCTGGATGGCCTCTCACCACCTAAAAATAAACATGTCCAAGACTGAACTACTTCTAATCCCCCCTTCTAACTCTATTCCAGTTTCAAATGTTTCCATCACTGTTGGTGGCACCACTATCTCCCCATCACCCAAAGTCCACTGCTTTGGAGTCAAACTTGACTCAAATCTGTCCTTCCATTGCTCTCTTCATCCTGCTGCAACCACTTGCGCAATATCTCCAAAATTTGTCTGTTTCAGAGTGCTGAAACTACTGAACAGCTAATCCACTCCCTGGTAATTTCCCAACTTGACTGCTGTAATAACCTACTAACTTGCCTCCCTCTTTCCTGCCTCTCTCCCCTTCAATTCATCCTCAATGCATCTGCCAGGCTAATCCACCTCTCTCGGTGCTCTATTTCTGCTGCATCTCTCTGTGAATCACTTCACTGGCTCCCCATTCACAGCAGAGTTAAATTCAAAATTCTCACCCTGACCTACAAAGCCCTCACCAATGCTGGCCCACCCTGCTTGTCCTCACTCATCAGCAAATATTCTCCAACCCACCCCGTAAGATCCAACAATGACCTGCTCCTTGCGTCCTCTACTATCACCTTCTCTCATGCTAGACTACAGGACTCTCGTGCGGCACCAACCCTCTGGAACGCACTTCCTCGAGCTGTCAGACTTTCCCCTAACCTCTACTCCTTTCAACAATCCCTAAAGACCTTTTTGTTCAGGAAAGCTTATTACCCGACTCATTAACAAATGAACTTCACTTACCTAACAGTTGCCCTCATCTATCTCCTCACTAATATCATTCTCACCTTTGCAGTCCCCACCTCCTGTTTCCTATCCTCCTACCCATCTAAATTGTAAGTTCTCATGGGAATAGGGCCCTCAATTCCCCCTGTATTTCTCTGTAATATTTTGTCTTTTATTGTATTGTTTCTCTGTTGTACTTTTATCCTTGTACCCATGGGCAGCGCTGCGGAATCTGTTGGCGCTTTATAAATAAATAATAATAATAATAATAACAGTATTTGTTGCAATAAGGGCAGTATCCCCACCCCAAAACCTTAACTTATATAGAACATTTTAACAAATGACCTGTAGCTACAGTGTAAGGAGCAGTTTGTAGGTTTGGCTGCATCTTAGCTCAGGAAGCAGCAGTATCTGTTGCTTGGGCCCTGGGTGAAGGTTGAGGCTTTACATTTCCCATCTGTGAAGTGTTGCGTGTGGGGTTTTCTTTTGTTGTTTGCTCCTTTTTGGTATTCTGTCTATCCTTAGGCTGTGGAATAGTGATTTGTAGGGCTTTGCAGAAATTTGATAGGTCCTCCATGGTTCTGATGATAGTGGTTGTGTATCCCTTGGAAGTTATTATACTGACTGGGAATCCCCATCTGTATATTACCTTCTGTTCCTTTAGGACAGAGGTGATGAAGTGTAATTCTCTCCGCTGTTCTAAAGCAAGAAGATACCTTTTCTAAAGCAAGAAATGAGGACAGGAAAACCATCCTCGCACCTAGACCTGAAGGAATAAATAAACCGGAAAATGAAAGCTATACCAAAGATCCGATATTTATAACCCAATATAACTCTGAACATAAACGTATTAGAAAAATTCTGAATAAGCATTGGCCCATAATACTCAAAGATCCTATTTTAAAGAACAGCATCAATAAAACCCCACGATTAATATTTCGTAGAGCACCCACCCTGAAACAAAATCTTGCACCGAGCAAAATTGTCAGGATAGGTTAAGTCCAGACTTAGACCCAAATGCTAGAATGAAGTTTGAATAACACCCTAGCACTGTGAGTATATTCCAGGACCTGACCCTGCGACAGCTGCAATAATATACTCACTGAAATAAACTGGAAGTTGGTACAGCAGGGTCAGGAGATGAAACTTCGGGTAGATAGGGTTAACCAAAGGAGTAATCCATCAAGCAATAACCGGCAACTTGAAATCAGGCAGGTAGGGGTTAACCAGAAGAATTAGTCAAACAAGCAAAGACCAGCAACGTGTTATCAGGCAGATTGGGGTTAAACAGTAGAATTGTCTAGCAAGCAAAGTTCCAGCAACGTGTAATCAGGCAGTTTGGGGTTATCCAGTAGAATAGTCAAACAAGCAAAGTCCAGCAACGTGATATCAGGCAGTTTGGGGTTAAACAGTAGAATGGTCTAGCAAGCAAAGTTCCAGCAACATGTAATAAGGCAGTTTGAGGTTAACCAGTAGAATAGTCAAACAAGCAAAGTTCAGCAATGTGTTATCAGGCAGTTTGGAGTTAAACAGTAGAATTGTCTAGCAAGCAAAGTTCCAGCAACGTGTAATCAGGCAGTTTGGGGTTATCCAGTAGAATAGTCAAACAAGCAAAGTCCAGCAACGTGATATCAGGCAGTTTGGGGTTAAACAGTAGAATGGTCTAGCAAGCAAAGTTCCAGCAACATGTAATAAGGCAGTTTGAGGTTAAACAGTAGAAATATTCAAACAAGCAGAGTCCAGTTATCAGGAGTCAGGCAGGAAGGGTTTAGCAGGGTAAGAGTAAAACAAGCCAGCAATTCTAATCAAACTAGAGATTTAGAAAGTACTCACAAGCCAGGAATTAGAACAAACAGGCACCGAGGAGAGGAGACGCCGGAATAAGAAGACCTTCTGACGTCAGCAGAAGGGGCCGGAGAGAAACAGGGTTGCTAGGCAACCAAGGAAGCGCTACCGCGCTGACAGAGGAAAAGAAGAAAGCGATCAGCAGCAGAGCGATCGCGACAAAAATAGTAATAAAAAAAAGAACAATATACATGACTTCAGATCTCTCACAAATAGAAAAGGAAAATTAGGAACTTACAAATGCAACAAATCCAGATGCCACATGTGTAATCATATTTCACATGGGAGTCTAACTGTCAGGTGCCATACTACAGGGGAAACTATTACTATAAAGAGTAGGATAGATTGTAGTACAGACTATGTAATTTATGTTCTCACATGCAAGTGCGGCCTTCAATATTTAGGCCGCACCTGCAGAAAAATCTGCACAAGGTGGAGTGAACATCTGAGGAATATCAAGAAGTGCTCTATGAAACACAGCATATCAAGACACAGTACTGTTCAACACAATGGCCATCATCACACATACATGATTACCCCGCTAGAACATATCCCTCATAGGGTAGGTACTAATAGATATACCCGGTTACGCCAGAGGGAAACCTATTGGATTTATAGGTTTCAATCCCTATTTCCCTCTGGCCTAAACGAAGTATTAGATCTAGCTGCATTTTAGGTAATACATACACTCATATAATAGAATTACAGTAGATGTAGTGGTATTCAGTTAATTGTAGATTAATGCTATATAGATCACACTTAGTATTCTCACTATAAATTAGTTCTAGTCTCATCTATCGAGAGTAATGACCCATAGTATACAGTATATTACATTTATCTTAAGGTTGGACATTTATCCATCACTCATGTAGGTATACATTTCTGGTTATACATTATTATATACTTAGAATGCTTTTTAGCATAGATACATTATTTATATTGGTCTGTCACACCTTACACATTAACCATCTTAAACATACACCCTGATCTATTGATACATTGCTATTATCATGTATCTATTTCACATTCATATATTTTAATTAACACTTTATTAATAGTTTTAGCTGTGTATTCATTTATAGCATACACACATTTGTTGGTTATTATTATATATTTATCACTCTGTTAAACTACATTATTTAATTGCACAAGGTTATATGTTTTAATATCACACCACATATTATATACATATTGGTTACACTTAAAATTAGATTTAGAGGTCATTCTATATTATATACAATAAGTGGGGTTACATTAATATTTATGAGAATACTCAATATTTTATGTATACCATATATTACATATATATCGATTTAGTTATATTTGAACATGGACTGTATCACATGTCTGGGTTGATTTTATGATATACATCACATTTCTATGTTTATATTTGATTCTATCAATATAGAATCAGTAACGCACCAATATATATATTTTTCTTATAAAATATACACCAAGTGAGGTACACATTAATATTTATATGAAAATACATAATATTTTATGTTTACAATATATTATATGTCATGATTTAGTTATATATTTAGTTATATATGAACATCGACATTATCACTTGGGCACTTTATTATCACAAATAGGTATTACATCACATGTAATTATCAACTAGTAAGGGGTTAATGTTTATATATTTACGCATAAGGTTAAACTAATATAGAATAATTTTGTATTATTTCAACAATTGAGAAAGGATATTAAGTCCAGTTTCGAACCAAACAAAAATCAAATAGAATAAATTGATAAATGTGACAAGGAACTATCTAAAGATTCCAATGACAGCTATCAGCTGTTGATAGGGGCATGAATACGAACGCACCTCCACACCAGGATAGGTCAGTTTTTTGAACACATGTGCTCCATCTCAACACTAATACACATAGACCAATCAGATCCCAGATATAACCGAAATATTAGCATACATAGACCAATCAGATCTCAGATGCAACCGAAACACGGAAGTATACTGTGTCGACAATAGCAATCAGCTCTCAGGTGTAACCGAGACACCAACATACATCTATCAGATATCAGATACAACTGAAACACGGAAGTATACCGTGTCGGCATCAGCATTCATCCTGTAGGTGAATAACAACACGGAGAGATATCGCACTTGGCACATCAAGCCATCGGTCAGTGAGATATATATATTTTTGGGACTTGTACGAGGTGTGATGGTAATAGTTTAGGGGCTTGTCATTTTTATAAACATTGTGAACAAACCGTACACATAAAAGCCATGATAGAAATACATATACAAAGACATTTATGCCATATGGAAGAGAAGCTCACGCTGTTACCTTTTCATACAAATTGCATAATCTTACATGGAGGATAGACATATAATGCTGCTTTTCAAATACATCATACAATTCAATAAGAGTAGAGATACTGTATAGCAATAAGTTGGGGACTGAATAGGTGCTCTCTTATATATGAAACAGAATGTGAGAAATATACGTAGACAAAGGATTTTAGATATGTTTATATTTGATATAGAATTCAGTTAACTAAGTCAACAAATCTGAGAGACAACAAGTGTTTTGGATTAACTAGAGAACACGCCTACCTAAGGGGAGGTGATTGTTAGTCAGGTAGCAGTTATTTAAGGTAGAGTCAGGAGTAAGAAGAATTATATGCCTTATGAAATGGTTTTAAAACCGAGAAACGCGTTGCATTTTTAGGGGGGATATTGTCAATACCCCTTATCCACTTTTTTAACACTGCTGTGTTTTATAAATCTTGTTTTTAATAAATACACTTTTTATGGAAAAAAATCTACTGAGTGGATACATCTTACCTGCCTGCCACATTGACTAACATATAAGAGACAATCTGCTTGAACTGGTATATTCCTGAAATACAAGTCTACTTTGGTCATTTACATGTGAGGTGAGCTGACACACCCCTACCAAATCTACCAGCCTGCTCCTACTAGCAGATTGGTGTGCTCATCTGAAATGTGAGTACCCATTTGGGAAACTAGAAGAGTGATTGCAATTATGCTCTGAATGATCTGCACATGCAGTGCTTTTTCTTTGTGTTCCACTTCATTCCCAGCACTGCAGTATAAAGAAACTGTCTCCTATTGTGGGCGAGCTGTTACACCTGTTATAATCTACAGCCTGTCCCTACCAGCACATAGGTGTGCTCCTTGAGTATGTGAGTATCCATTTGGCTTGATTGTGATTTACATTCATATACATCTGATGATACCACACATGAGGCACCCTCTCTGTTCTTCCTTATCTTTCATAGCTTAACCTGGACCGGTCAGCGAGGAGGAGGCAGCCAGCACATATTTTTTTTTAAATTAAAGAGGACTTTCTTTTATATACTTCTTATATAGATTTTTTTTTGTTAAAGGAAACTTTATATATTGTTTATACAGTAACATATCATTGACAACTTTGGGTTACTTTTTGTATATATTCTGCATATATTCTGCATTTATATGTAGCAATGTATTGTTACTAATATATTTACATCTATATTTTATTGTTACTTGGAGGTTAACCTAACATATATATTGTATATTCCTATCATTGTGATACTTATATAAGAATTAGGATTCACACTGTTATTCAAATATTTGGTTAACTTGTTCTTTTACTAGCGCCCCCTCCCTGTGACTAGGGCATATTTCTCTCCGTTTATGCAGCATGGTCAGAGTTAAGTCTGCGAATATCTGTATGTATATTCCAGCATGCGTTTGCCTTTGTTTTTGCCTGGCGTGCCGAAGGATTTCTTCCCTATCTTCCCTATCTTTGTGATTGAGAAGTTTCACAATGACATATCTTGGAGGTGCCTTTGATGGTGGTTTTTCTCTTAAAGCTCTGTGGCCTCTCTCTATGCATATGTCAGAGAAGTTGCTTGTACCTTTAATAGTTCTGAATAAATCTTGAAGACATCCTTCTAGTGCAGTGGGTTGTATTGTTTCTGGGATACCCCGTTTGCGTAAATTATTACACCTGCCCCTGTTATCCAGGTCTTCCACTTTCTCCAGAAGGCGGTGTATGGTTTCTTCCTGATCATAGACCAGCTTTGATATGTGTTGGATATCATTATAAGTGGTGTTATGATTTTCTTCAAGGGTCGAGGCTCTATTTGTGATCTTTGATAGGTCTCTATTTTAATTGAAATCACAATGAAAGAGGTTTGCAGAATGTTTGATCAGTAAGAAAATTGAGCCTTACTTGCCAGAAGATTATTAAAATATGTAGGAAAGATATTTTGGCTTTTGACAAGGAGAAGTTTATCTCTTTATTTTTTTGGTTTGCTGGGACCAGCAAAAAGCTGAAAAACTCACTTTGTGCAAGATAATATAAGGACTGGGATCCCAAATTACAAGGCTATGAGGTATAAAAGTAACTGTTCTAGCGCGGGTGACATCTTCGCTCTCTCTGCTGTCTGGTATCTAGTTCGGGTGTGGCAGGCCATTCATAATGTGCCGTGGTCCCCAGATGGGGATGTGAGAAACTGGAATGTAATTTATTTGCAAGACTGTAGCATATTTCGAACTTGGAAAAAAATAGTTCATGAATAATAATAGAAACATGCACACTAAACCATGCCTATGGTGTAGACAGTCAGTGACACTTAGGAACTTGATACAATCAATGTTCTAGTGAGTAACGCCGCAGACGAATATAGCAGAACATGCTTGTGGGAGCTTTGGCGTCTTTTTGCTTGCATGTGTCCTGCTGCTCATTGCTATGTTGTGGTTTTAAAGGCTAAACCATTGCTTGTTTGATAAAAGCTATCAACATGCAAATCTGTGATACTTTCAAATTTTTACATTTACATTTCAAAGCCTACATGTTATTGAGTCATTACTATTTTGTCATAACCATACTATATTATAATTATTTGTTTAATTATTAAAGGGACATAACAGCGCAAAAAGAAAATGGTCTATTTTGTTAGAGAATTTAATTATTACACTGCTGCTTGTAAATAGCTATGTGTAACCCCTGCTTATGGGTTAAACACACAGTTAAAGTCAGCCCGAGATTAGCAATGCACTACTGGCTTCTAGTAGAAAACCTCTAATGTGGTGAGTATTTTCACAAATTAAAATTAATAATAGTAAATGGGAAATTCTCTTAAAACTGCATGATGTATATGAATCCTTTACAAAGTTTAGTTTGACTTTCATGTTTATTTAATAATGGTCATCTTTTATCATGAGACTCAGGGATCACCGTATATACCATTAAATACAGATAAAGCATTATTTCTCTCTATTTTGTTAAGAATATATCACCATATGGTTAAACACATTATATACATAAGATAATGCTCATTAATTTAAGTTTTTCGTCATACATTTAATTCATTTGTTGCTGACTTTCTTTTGTAAATGAGTAGGGATGGGCAAATGTTTCTAAAAATTCGAAATTTAAAACTAATTTTGATACATTCGTTCACTGTAATCGAATTTCAAATGTTTATATAACATTCTAACATTCTATTTTTTAATTTTCATTTTAGAATTTTTCAATAAAATTCTAAAATATTCGTTCGCATAATAGAATGTTTAGCTATGTATTCATTCAATTTCGAAATGTAATATTCAAATGTGACATTCAAATTCAAATGTAAGATTCAAATTCGAAATAGTATTTCTAGTCTACAACTGTGTTTAATAAATGTAATATTCGAATTTGAATGCTACATTCGAATTCAAATGTCTCATTCAAATTCAAAATAGTATTTCTAGTCTAATACTGTGGCCTAGATTTGGAGTTTGGCGTTAGCCGTGAAAACCAGCGTTAGAGGCTCCTAACGCTGGTTTTAGGCTAACTCCGGTATTTGGAGTCACTCAAAATAGGGTCTAACGCTCACTTTTCAGCCGCGACTTTTCCATACCGCAGATCCCCTTACGTAAATTGCGTATCCTATCTTTTCAATGGGATCTTTCTAACTCCGGTATTTAGAGTCGTGTCTGAAGTGAGCGTTAGACATCTAATGACAAAACTCCAGCCGCAAGAAAAAAGTCAGTAGTTAAGAGCTTTCTGGGCTAACGCCGGTTTATAAAGCTCTTAACTACTGTGCTCTAAAGTACACTAACACCCATAAACTACCTATGTACCCCTAAACCGAGGTCCCCCCACATCGCCGCAACTCGATTAAATTTTTTTAACCCCTAATCTGCCGACCGCCACCTACATTATACTTATGTACCCCTAATCTGCTGCCCCTAACACCGCCGACCCCTGTATTATATTTATTAACCCCTAACCTGCCCCCCACAACGTCGCCTCCACCTACCTACACTTATTAACCCCTAATCTGCCGACCGCAAAGCGCCGCCACCTACGTTATCCTTATGTACCCCTAATCTGCTGCCCCTAACACCGCCGACCCCTATATTATATTTATTAACCCCTAATCTGCCCCCCACAACGTCGCCTCCACCCACCTACACTTATTAACCCCTAATCTGCCGACCGCAAAGCGCCGCCACCTACGTTATCCTTATGTACCCCTAATCTGCTGCCCCTAACACCGCCGACCCCTATATTATATTTATTAACCCCTAATCTGCCCCCCACAACGTCGCCTCCACCTGCCTACACTTATTAACCCCTAATCTGCCGAACGGAGCTCACCGCTATTCTAATAAATGTATTAACCCCTAAAGCTAAGTCTAACCCTAACACTAACACCCCCCTAAATTAAATATAATTTTAATCTAACAAAATTAATTAACTCTTATTAAATAAATTATTCCTATTTAAAGATAAATACTTACCTGTAAAATAAATCCTAATATAGCTACAATATAAATTATAATTATATTATAGCTATTTTAGGATTTATATTTATTTTACAGGTAACTTTGTATTTATTTTAACCAGGTACAATAGCTATTAAATAGTTAAGAACTATTTAATAGCTAAAATAGTTAAAATAATTACAAAATTACCTGTAAAATAAATCCTAACCTAAGTTAAAATTAAACCTAACACTACACTATCAATAAATTAATTAAATAAACTACCTACAATTACCTACAATTAACCTAACACTACACTATCAATAAATTAATTAAATACAATTCCTACAAATAAATACAATTAAATAAACTAGCTAAAGTACAAAAAATAAAAAAGAACTAAGTTACAAAAAATAAAAAAATATTTACAAACATAAGAAAAATATTACAACAATTTTAAACTAATTACACCTACTCTAAGCCCCCTAATAAAATAACAAAGCCCCCCAAAATAAAAAAATGCCCTACCCTATTCTAAATTACTAAAGTTCAAAGCTCTTTTACCTTACCAGCCCTGAACAGGGCCCTTTGCGGGGCATGCCCCAAAGAATTCAGCTCTTTTGCCTGTAAAAAAAACCATACAATACCCCCCCCAACATTACAACCCACCACCCACATACCCCTAATCTAACCCAAACCCCCCTTAAATAAACCTAACACTAAGCCCCTGAAGATCTTCCTACCTTATCTTCACCATACCAGGTTCACCGATCCGTCCTGAAGAGCTCCTCCGATGTCCTGATCCAAGCCCAAGCGGGGGGCTGAAGAGGTCCATGATCCGGCTGAAATCTTCATCCAAGCGGGAGCTGAAGAGGTCCATGATCCGGATGAAGTCTTCATCCAAGCGGGAGCTGAAGAGGTCCATGATCCGGATGAAGTCTTCTATCAACGGCATCTTCAATCTTCTTTCTTCCGGATCCATCTTGCAGACCTCCGACGCGGAACATCCTCTTCTCCCGACGCCTACTAGCCGAATGACGGTTCCTTTAAGGGACGTCATCCAAGATGGCGTCCCTCGAATTCCGATTGGCTGATAGGATTCTATCAGCCAATCGGAATTAAGGTAGGAATATTCTGATTGGCTGATGGAATCAGCCAATCAGAATCAAGTTCAATCCGATTGGCTGATCCAATCAGCCAATCAGATTGAGCTCGCATTCTATTGGCTGATCAGAACAGCCAATAGAATGCGAGCTCAATCCGATTGGCCTAGCGCCATGAGGGGTCAAATATAAAAGTTAAAAAAAAAAAAGCCGACAAATGATTGTTATATGTTTTTTTTAGACTCAGGTGTCGAGTACCATTTAATTTGTTTGAGATTGAAAAATTATGTAAATGACAATACGACAAGATTCTTTGTACATTGTACTGTATATTCCTTTCATTGTTGTTGTATTATTAATCACTGTTTCTTGTTATATTGAATGGTTCGGCAAATAATAAAGAGATTTAAAAAAAAAAAAAAATACTATTTATTATAGGGTTAGTGAGGCGGATTAGGGGTTAATAACTTTATTATCGTAGCGCTCAGGTCCGGTCGGCAGATTAGGGGTTAATAAGTGTAGGCAGGTGGAGGCGACGTTGTGGGGGGCAGATTAGGGGTTAATAAATATAATATAGGGGTCGGCGATGTTAGGGCAGCAGATTAGGGGTACATAGGGATAATGTAAGTAGCGGCGGTTTACGGAGCGGCAGATTAGGGGTTAATAATAATATGCAGGGGTCAGCGATAGCGGGGGCGGCAGATTAGGGGTTAATAAGTGTAAGGTTAGGGGTGTTTAGACTCGGGGTACATGTTAGAGTGTTAGGTGCAGACGGAGGAAGTGTTTCCGCATAGCAAACAATGGGGCTGCGTTAAGAGCTGAACGCTGCTTTTTTGCAGGTGTTAGGTTTTTTTCAGCCCAAACAGCCCCATTGTTTCCTATGGGAGAATCGTGCACGAGCACGTTTTTGAGGCTGGCCGCTTGCGTAAGCAACTCTGGTATCAAGAGTTGAAGCTGCATTAAAAATGCTCTACGCTCCTTTTTTGGAGCCTAACGCAGCCTTTATGTGGACTCTCAATACCAGAGTTATTTTTATGGTGCGGCCAGAAAAAAGCCGGCGTTAGTTTTTCGGGTCTTTACCGACAAAACTCCAAATCTAGCCGTGTGTTTTTTAAATGTAATATTCGAATTTGAATGTCACATTCGAATATCACATTCAATTTCGAAATAGTATTTCTAGTTTACAACTGTTTAATAAATGTAATATTCGAATTTGAATATAACATTCAAATTTAAAATAGTATTTCTAGTCTAATACTATGTTTTATAAATGTAATATTCAAATTCGAATGTGACATTAAAATTTGAATGTGACATTCGAATTCGAAATAGTATTTATAATCTAATACTATGTTTTATAAATGTAATATAAAATCTACAATTGTGTTTTATAAATGTAATATTCAAATTCGAATGTGACATTCGAATTCGAATGTGACATTCAAAAACTGTAAATAACATTCGATAATAGAATTTTTAAGAATACTCGTTCTTATCAACATTATATTATGTAAATCGAATTTCTACAATAACATTCGTTCTAACATTCAAATTCGAATATAAACACATTCGCCCATGGCTATAAATGAGTAATGTGTACAATTATATAAATTTATAAATGTTGCTTTTACTGAACAGAGTGGGCCTGAAAACTAATTAATGTTCATCAACCTATAGAAAGACAAATAATATAATTATACCACTTTAATTCTCATAAATGATTGATTAATTTCTAAGTTAATTTAAAGGACCAGTCAACACAGTAGATTTGCATAATCAACAAATGCATAAGAATACAATGCAATATCACTTAGTCTGAACTTCAAATGAGTAGTAGATTTTTTTTTCTGACAATTTTAAAAGGTATGTCCACTCCCCCTGCACCATGTGACAGCCATCAGCCAATAACAAATGCATACACGTACCATGTGACAGCCATCAGCCATTCACAATTGCATACACACTTATTCTTGCACATGCTCAGTAGGAGCTGGTGACTCAAAAAGTTGAAATATAAAAATAATGTGCACATTTTGTTAATGGAAGTAAATTGGAAAGTTGTTTAAAATGGCATGCTCTATCTGAATAATGAAAGTTTAATTTTGATTGAGTGTCCCTTTAAGGAGCACTTAATTTGTAATTGAGTAATTGTTTATTCTTGTTCTGTGATTCAAAAGTAGCTGTTTCCATGACCAAACAATCTGGAAAAGGGCCAAGATTGTAAAATATGCAGCCATTTTATATTTTATGTTGTGTGCCGATGTAGGTAATATATAATTAGTACTGAAAAGCAGATTATAGTATGGTTGAAACCTTTCCTGTGTTTGGGAATCTCTTTTGAAAGATGTGGACTTTAGAAATCAGTAGTAGGATTTTACTTTCAGGCCAATTACACCTGTGGCACAGCCTGCTTATCTTTTCTTGTTTTCAAATCACGTCCTGACTCCTGTATCACTTACTTATGCATAGGCTTTCCCATTAGTGGTCAGTGAATTAGAAACACAGGATTCTAGGTGCATTTATTTCTTACTGCTTTTAAAACAGGCCAGGTTTTCATTATAGTTGACACAGTGGTTACTAACTTGCTCTCACCCATCAGCTGATTATTTCACCTGTGCACTGGTTCAGCTATAATTAAAACCTGCCCTGTTGGGGGTATTTGCGGCCCGGGGTATATGTGTTTCTCCGGCATATTATATCTAGTGCCTCACCAGCCTCTGACCTCACCGCACGTAACTGGGCTCAGGGCTGCATGGCCTCCTTTGCTGGCCGCATACCTCCGCTCCTGCTTGCTGCTCACAGGTTCCCCCTTCCACTCTCCTATGCTCTAGATAGTCCCGGGCGTGTGCAGCATAAGTTGCAGCTAGTTTTGAGTGGCCCTGTAGCTAATTTTATTGTGTTGTGGCCTAGGAGCTAATGTTTCATGTGGCCATCTCCCTGCACGGTCAAGCTCCACCCCCCAGATTAATAAATTTTATTAGACAGTGTGATGTGGGGAGATGGTGGTTTAGGGGTTAACTCTTATTAGTGATTGTGATGTGGAGGGATGGCGGTTTAAGGGTTGATTTTGCGCATGCGTTTGGTGTTTATTAAGGTTTCCAAGGAGTTAGGGTACTTTTATACTCAGTAAAATATCTACATTCTGCACTCATAAGTCCTTGCTCTGAATATGTGATACAGACTCGTGACACCAGTTCTATGTTAGTTTATGGGAGTAAAAACTGTGGCCGACATTTAACATATATACGCGTAACTTGTCTGCTGCGCCATATATGTGATCGATTAATTCAACCTAAAATTGGTTTTGGACCCGTCGCCAAATCTGTGATTGCGCTCTTGGTATTCTTCATTAAAAAGCATACCTATGTAGGTCCAAGAGCAGTAAATCACTACTGGGAGCTAGCTGCTGATTTGTGGATGCACATATTACTGTTGCCATTAGCTTACCTGATGTGTTCAGCTAGCTCCCAGTAGTGGGTTACTACTTCTTCAACAAAGTATTCCAAAACAATAAAGCAAATTAGAAACAAAAACTTGGATGTAAGAGAGGCGCTGTGTAAACAGCTGAGAGAACCAACAATAGCTAAAAAAGATTGAATAAAAATATCTCAATATGTATAATACATAACAGTTTACAAACAGAAGCAGAACTTATTGTGAATTTTGCTTCCCTCATCCCAGGGGGGCTGAATGCAGAATTAGACCTCAACCCCTTTATATAAACACATTTTTAAATGAGATCACGTACCTTTTTCCCTGTATATTTTAAACAGTCATTTAATTTATTCCTAAGCAAACATTCATTTTTTTAGATAAACTACTTGCATTATAACACCTAAATTTTAATAAACTCCGTTAACCTATTATAATTAATCACGATTGTTTTATATGATTAACACATATAAGTTAATATTTTATAGGGATTTTATGTAGGGATATCTTCATTTTTTAGTCATTTTTTAGAGTGTCATTTTTTAGAGTATTTTTTATATAGAGTATTTTTATACAGAGTATTTTTTTTATATAGAGTATTTCCTATGAGTCTTTTTAGCTTTTTTTAGAGAATCTTATTTTGATTTTCATCACATCTGAGAAGTGTACACTTAATGTTTTTTAAAACCTCATTCTAATTGTACTCTAATATATCCATATGTATAAAATATGTCTTTGAATAATTTCAGGCATACCTACGTATAAATTAGAAATACTATCACCCAATTTTTTCTATGGATATTTTGTATAATACTATGAAGTAGTATATCATATGTATAATAAATTGCTCTAAATATAATTCAGGTAAACGTATAAATTAGAAATATTATCATGTCCACCTAATTTTCTTTTATGCCTTTATTTTTAGTATTGGATACTTTGTAAAACACTTTGATACAATATATCTAAAGCCGAGAACCTCTAGGACCCATTACTAACATACGGGTCTTACATACGGGTTATGAGAACCATTTAAAAGGAATATTCTGACTCCACGAAAACATTCTTGATAAAGGCACTCACAGTGCTGAAACGCGTAGATAGGAAGCTGTGGAGTCTGTTTACACTTTCCATTTGTCACCCATCATCTATCGATAGAACCCAGGAAAGATCCAGGAGGATCCAGGAAGATCAAGGAGACCATTGTCCATTCTTTCAACGGAACAGCCGAACGGCAACTAGAAAGGATTCAGTGCTGTCACAGACAGTGAAGCAGCTGTGAGTACTTCCGCCACGCATCTACACACATACGCTGGCCGGGGAGCGCAGCTAATAAGCCTGTCATACAGCTGAAGATTCACATTGAACATTTTATAACTATCACATTGATAAACTATTCTCAAACAAGAAAATTTGTCACTTTTTTGCAAATAAGCTAATTCAAAGAAATTCACGTATCTACTAGTTCACTTAACAAAGAACTATCTATCACTTGCACTTTAACACAGAACGGCAGAACAGCAGATTGCCCTGTCTCTCACTCACTTCAACTCACGGAGCTCAACTCAGTACACGCAATAGGAATTTGCCTACACACTTTCAACAGGACTCTTTCATTCACAAAGGATACCCTAACTCACCAGTTTTTAAATCACATACGGACATTATCGGAGAAATTACAAACCAATTATTTCAGTCTTATTTACTTACAGGAGGCTTAGTATTGCACCTTATCTAAGTGATACTACATCGCTGAACCGTCCTAGTTACTTAATAGCGTTAGAATTGTGAATTGTCAATCTATGCTGCTAATTTTTCTTCATCATTTTATTTAGTTGTGGCCACAACTTACTATTGTTATTTATTATTGCCTTTTATTAAACTAGTTTATATTATCCCTTTCTATGTTGGTTTTTTATTATACATATTGATATATATCTAATTTTACGATACATTGTATTATACATATTGAGATATTTTTATTCAATCTTTTTTAGCTATTGTTGGTTCTCTCAGCTGTTTACACAGCGCCTCTCTTACACCCAAGTTTTTGTTTCCTTTATTGGACTGAGTAGGGAGATATCAGTCTTATTTAGAGAGGCTAAGAGGGTTAGACTTAGTCCAGACTCTTGTTTTTTGATAATAAAGCAAATTAGATAATATAAGTAAATTCGAAAGTTGTTTAAAACTGTATGTCTGAACCATGAGAAAAAGTTTGGGTTCATACTCATTTAACACCATAAATGCCACGCCCCTGCACTTAACTCCTACCAATTACCTCTTACCACATTTGTTCCTCTAATTGCCTGACCACCTCCACACTTAATCCCATAACAGCTAGACCCACTGCAACACTAAATCTCCCTAACTGTGATACCTTCCAAAGCTTTTTATTCTCTAATAGAGACTCACTACACCTAACTAAAACCCTGTCCATGCACTTAACCCCTTAACCTCCAGTATACATAATTGACAGCCTCTTCCAATTTGAAGAACAATATTAAAGTTAAAGGGACATGAATCCCATATTTTTTCTTTCATGATTTAGAAATAGAATGCAATTTTACTTCTGTTATCTAATTTTCTTTATTCTCTTGATATAATTTGCTGAAAAGCATATCTAACTAGGCTCAGTAGCTGCTGATTGGTGGCTGCACATAGATGCCTCGTGTGATTGGCTCACCCATGTATATTGCTCTTTCTTTAACAAAGGATATCTAAAGAATGAATAAAATTAGCTAACAGAAGTAAATTAGAATGTTTTTCAAAATTGTATTCTCTATATGAATCATGAAAGAAAAAGAAAATGGGTTTCATGTCCCTTTAATGTCAATGTTAAGGGTAATTAACTTATGTGTGTCTTCAGTTAAGGTTAATTGTAACTAAAGGGTCTGTAGGTAGGATGTATGCAGGGCCATACCACCTATAACTATATTATTTAGGTACCAATACTATTGTAAAAAGGATTTAGATTTGCTTCTAACCAGGCTGGTCATTTTGACCACCTATAAATAGCTACTATAAATTAGCGACACACAAATAATGAGCTGTCATTAAATAATAACAATTTGATTGTGATCCTGTCAAAGAAAACTAGCATGTATGAAAAAATAATTGATTTTTTCTCAGTTCCATGACAGGTATGAGATCCTAGCCCAATTTGTGTTTCTTTGTTTACAATGTGAAAGTCTCCACTACCTGATAATTATGAGCTATTCAGAAATCTTAAGTACTTCTCAGTTCTAAGAGTTCAAAGCATTTCTGAAAAATATATTCACAGTTATTTTCAAAGGAAAACAGCATTTATTGATAATTAGATTTGTTCATAAAACAAACAATAGTTTTATAAGTGATTTATATGCATCTTTACATTTATTCATTAGATAATTTGGTTTTCTTTATTTTGCTTACTTTGTTAATTTGTTTATTTTGTTAAGCATGACTCGAATCTACATAGGGCTACATTACAAGTGGAGCAGTATTTAGCGCTCCCTCTCAAGTGCTAATGCAGCTGATACTAAACTTGTAGAGCGGATGGGTTTAGAGCGTGTACTGTATTACAACAAGTTGAAAATAAAAAGTTAGTGAGAGAGTGAAACCCGATGCGCGCTAACTTTAGATACTGCGGCGACCTAGTTACCATCTTCTTCCCATAGATTTTAATGGAACACATATTTATAAAAATTTACACACTAACCTGACCGAGTTTGACACGAAGGTATTAATGCATTTTTTACATTCCATTATTCACCTAGAAGAAAATGTTCCATAAATATATATATATGATTCATTTTTTGTAAAACATATATCAATACCTTTATATCTATATTAATATATATATAGGTATAGATATATACAGATACATAGAGATGTGCATTCGTTTTGTTATCAATTCCTATCAAAAATTGGATATTCATTTCATTTTAACAAAATTAATATCCAAATAAATGCACCAACAAAATTTAAAGAAAAGGAAAAAATACTGACATAATTTGTCAGCATTCATTTGCTTTGTTTAAGTTATGTTTAAGAGGTTAATACTTATCTTTCTTAATACTAACTACTTGGGTGCAGCCTTTAGGTAAAATAATAATTTTCAGAAGAAATGTTCTGAAGTATATCAGTATGGTCCAGCCCCGAAATATTAGGCATTCCCTCTCTGAACATTGCAACCCCAGACAATTGTTTTGGCTTTCATTGGGCCTTGTCAGTGAGGTGCAGCCACATTCCTCTAAGCCCCTGGGCAAGGAGCCAACATCTGATTTCCCCTTTTATCCTTAGGAAAACTAAATACATACAGAAAAGAAACTCTCTCAGGCACAATCACCATCTCAATAACTTGTTAGCTTCTTCTATGGTGATTTAAAACCTGGTTGTACCTTTTTTTAGCCTAATAATGCTTTTCACAGAGAAGAACTGTCCTGAAATATATCAGTCTGATCCCACCTAACAAGGCCAGTCCAGGACCGAAATACCAGACAATCCTAGATGATCATTTGAACCTTTATTGGGACTTGTCAGTGAGGTGCAACCACATTGCTCTGAACACAATGGGCAAAAAGTCCATGTCTGGTTTCCCCTTTTCACCTTACGCAGACTAAATACATACAGAAAGAGAAGCACACTCTCAGGCATACACATCAGCTCAAAAATGTGTTAGATTGTTCTTTGTTGATTTGGGCAGCTTCTTTTAGTCCAATAATGCTTTTCACAGGGAAGAACTTTTCTAAAGTATATCAATCTGATCCTGTCTAACAAGGTTAGCTCAGCCCCAAAATACCAGGCAATTTCTCTCAACAATGAACATGGCAACTCCAGGTGATCATTTTGGTCTTAATTGGGTGCCATGTGTGAGGCGCAGTTACTGAACGTGCACTTCTCTTTCTATATGTAATTAGTCTTCCTAAGGGGAAAGGGGGAAACCAGACTTGGACTCCTTGCCCAGAGGAATATGGCTGCACCTCACTGATGAGGCCCAATGAAGGCCTAAACGATTGCCTGGGTTTGCCATGTTCCTTTTAAGAGGGGGATTATCTGGTGTTTCGGGGCTGGACTGACCTTGGTGAGATCAGACTGATATACAATGGGAAATTTCTTCTCTGTGAAAAGCATTATTGGGCTAAAGGAAGCTGCACCCAGGTGGTTAATGGGATGGATGGATAGATAGATAGATAGATAGATAGATAGATAGATAGATAGATAGATAACGTGTTTATATGTATGTATATACATATATAAATACATAAATACATGTGTTCACATATTTAAACACACACATATATAAATACATAAATACACATGTATACCCAAATATAGACACACACACCTGCATATAGATAAAAAGATAGATAGATATATAAATAATTTTATTAATTTGTATATATATCAGTGTAACTGATTATTTTAATGTATTTATGTTGTGTTTGCTACAACATTTTTTTAAAGCCCTAACCCTTTACATGAGGTCTTCAGTCCTGCTAACCTGACTAGCGCAAATTTAGATTGTGCTTGATGATGAGTGTTTACTTTTAACTTGTAATAAGCATGCAATTTAATGCAGGCGTGGTTCTGCAACATCACACCCGCGCTATTGATACTGTAGATCCCAACTTGTAATCTAGCCTATAATGAATTAAAACATACAGGTCTAGATTACATGTGGAGCATAAAAATATTAGAGCTCAAGTTAAATCAATATGTACACACACACATACAGGTATATATATATATATATATATATATATATATATATATATATATATATATACATATATATATATATATACATATATATTATATATTATAAAAGGCAGAGGCCAAGTGTGTTTGTCTGAAGCCGTCATGCGCAGTAGAGACTGCGCGCAGACAAACACACCTGGCCTTCAGCTGCAGAGTAGTGCGCACTGCGGAAGCTGCCTGGTGGGGGCGTGACCGGCGTTGGGCATGCCCTGATGGGGGCATGGCCGGCGGGCGTGGCAGGCATGACGAGGGGGCATGACCGGTGGGCGTGACGAGGGGGCGTGGCCTTGCTGGAGCGCGAGGGAGGGGCGTGGCCGGCGTGAGAGACCAACAGAGGAAGGAAGGAAAGAAAGCGAGCAGAAGAGTGGGGAAGAGCAAAAGAGGGAGAGAGAGCGCAAGAGAGTGGGAGAGAAAGAGAGGGAAAGAGAGGGGGGAGAGAGAGCTCAAAAGAGAGGGGGGAGAGAGACAGCTCAAAAGAGAGGGGAGAGAGAGCTTAAAAGAGAGGTTGGAGAGAGAGCGCAAAAGAGGGAGAGAGAGAGCGCAAAAGAGAGGGGGAGAGAGCGCAAAAGAGAGGGAGAGAGAGCGCAAGAGAGGGGGAGAGAGCGCAAGAGAGGGGGAGAGTGCAAAAGAGGGGGAGAGAGAGTGCACAAAAGAGGGGGAGAGAGAGCACAAAAGAGAGGGGGGAGAGTTTAAAAGAGAGTGCAAAAGAGGGGGGAGAGAGCGCAAAAGAGAAGGGGGAGACAGAGTGCAAAAGAGGGAGAGAGAGAGAGCAAAAGTGGGAGAGAGAGAGAGCGCAAAAGAGAGGGGGGATAGAGAGCGCAAAAGAGAGGGGGGAGAGTTTAAAAGAGAGCGCAAAAGAGGGGGGAGAGAGCGCAAAAGAGAAGGGGGAGACAGAGTGCAAAAGAGGGAGAGAGAGAGCAAAAGAGGGAGAGAGAGAGCGCAAAAGAGAGGGGGTGAGAGCACAAAAGAGAGGGGGAGAGAGCGCAAAAAAGATGTGGAGACAGCGCAAGGGGGAGAAAGCACAAAAGAGAAGGGGAGAGAGCGCAAAAAGAGGGGGAGAGAGTGCAAAAAAGATGGGGGAGAGAGCGCAAAAGAGTGGGGTGAGAGAGAGAGCTCAAAAGAGAGGGGGGGAGAGAGAGCTAAAAAGAAAGGGGGGGAGAGAGAGCTCAAAAGAGAGGGGGGGGAGAGAGAGTTTTAAAGAGAGGGGGGAGAGAGAGTGCACAAAAGAGGGGGAGAGAGAGTGCAAAAGAGAGGGGGAGAGAGCGCAAAAAAGAAGTGGAAGAGAGCGCAAAAGAGGGGAAGAGAGAGTGCAAAAGAGGGGAAGAGAGAGCAAAAGAGAGGGGGAGAGAGAGAGCAAAAGAGAGGGGAAGAGAGAGCAAAAGAGAGGGGGGAGAGAGAGCAAAAGAGAGGGGGAGAGAGAGCAAAAGAGATGGGGGGAGAGAGAGAAAGCGCAAAAGAGGGGGGAGAGAGAGAGCAAAAGAGGGGGGGAGAGAGAGAGCAAAAGAGGGGGGAGAGAGCAAAATAGGGGAGAGAGAGAGCAAAAGAGGGCGAGAGAGAGCAAGAGGGGGGAGAGAGCAGATGAGGGGGGGAAGAGAGAGAGCGAGCAAAAGAGGGGAGAGAGAGCAAAAGAGGTGGGAGAGAGAGAGCAAAAGAGGGGGAGAGAGCACAAGAGGGGAGAGAGAGAGCAAAAAAGGGGAGAGAGAGAGAGAGCAAAAGAGGGGGAGAGTGCAAAATAAGGGGGAGAGAGAACTCAAAAGAGAGGGGGGGAGAGAGAAAGAGCGCAAAAGAGAGGGGGGAGAGAGAGGGAGCAAGGGTTGGAACTGCGGTACCTAAAAAATTGCGCGGGAGGGGCGTGGCCGGCGTGAGAGACCAACAGAGGAAGGAAGGAAAGAAAGAAAGCGAGCAGAAGAGGGGGGAAGAGCAAAAGAGGGAGAGAGAGCGCAAGAGAGTGGGAGAGAAAGAGGGGGAAAGAGAGGGGGGAGAGAGAGCTCAAAAGAGAGGGGGGAGAGAGACAGCTCAAAAGAGAGGGGGAGAGAGAGCTTAAAAGAGAGGTGGGAGAGAGAGCGCAAAAGAGGGAGAGAGAGCGCAAAAGAGAGGGGGAGAGAGCGCAAAAGAGAGGGGGAGAGAGCGCAAGAGAGGGGGAGAGAGCGCAAGAGAGGGGGAGAGCACAAAAGAGAGGGAGAGAGAGCGCACAAAAGAGGGGGAGAGAGAGCGCAAAAGAGAGGGGGGAGAGTTTAAAAGAGAGTGCAAAAGAGGGGGGAGAGAGCGCAAAAGAGAAGGGGGAGACAGAGTGCAAAAGAGGGAGAGAGAGAGAGCAAAAGTGGGAGAGAGAGAGAGCAAAAGAGAGGGGGGAGAGAGAGCGCAAAAGAGAGGGGGGAGAGTTTAAAAGAGAGCGCAAAAGAGGGGGGAGAGAGCGCAAAAGAGAAGGGGGAGACAGAGTGCAAAAGAGGGAGAGAGAGAGCGCAAAAGAGAGAGGGTGAGAGCACAAAAGAGAGGGGGAGAGAGCGCAAAAAAGAGGGGGAGAGAGCGCAAAAAAGATGTGGAGACAGCGCAAGGGGGAGAAAGCACAAAAGAGAAGGGGAGAGAGCGCAAAAGAGGGGGGAGAGAGCGCAAAAGAGAAGGGGGAGACAGAGTGAAAAAGAGGGAGAGAGAGAGCAAAAGAGGGAGAGAGAGAGCGCAAAAGAGAGGGGGTGAGAGCACAAAAGAGAGGGGGAGAGAGCGCAAAAAAGATGGGGAGAGAGCGCAAAAAAGATGTGGAGACAGCGCAAGGGGGAGAAAGCACAAAAGAGAAGGGGAGAGAGCGCAAAAAGAGGGGGAGAGAGTGCAAAAAAGAGGGGGGAGAGAGCGCAAAAGAGTGGGGGGAGAGAGAGAGCTCAAAAGAGAGGGGGGGAGAGAGAGCTCAAAAGAGAGGGGGGGGAGAGAGAGCTCAAAAGAGAGGGGGGGAGAGAGAGTTTTAAAGAGAGGGGGGAGAGAGAGTGCACAAAAGAGGGGGGGAGAGAGTGCAAAAGAGAGGGGGAGAGAGTGCAAAAGAGAAGGGGAAGAGAGCGCAAAAGAGGGGAAGAGAGAGTGCAAAAGAGGGGAAGAGAGAGCAAAAGAGAGGGGGAGAGAGAGAGCAAAAGAGAGGGGAAGAGAGAGCAAAAGAGAGGGGGGAGAGAGAGCAAAAGAGAGGGGGAGAGAGAGCAAAAGAGATGGGGGGAGAGAGAGAAAGCGCAAAAGAGGGGGGAGAGAGAGAGCAAAAGAGGGGGGAGAGAGAGAGCAAAAGAGGGGGGAGAGAGCAAAATAGGGGAGAGAGAGAGCAAAAGAGGGCGAGAGAGAGCAAGAGGGGGGAGAGAGCAGATGAGGGGGGGAAGAGAGAGAGCGAGCAAAAGAGGGGAGAGAGAGCAAAAGAGGTGGGAGAGAGAGAGCAAAAGAGGGGGAGAGAGCACAAGAGGGGAGAGAGAGAGCAAAAAAGGGGAGAGAGAGCAAAAGAGGGGGAGAGTGCAAAATAAGGGGGAGAGAGAACTCAAAAGAGAGGGGGGGAGAGAGAGAGAGCGCAAAAGAGAGGGGGAGAGAGAGGGAGCAAGGGTTGGAACTGCGGTACCTAAAAAATTGCGCGGGAGGGGCGTGGCCGGCGTGAGAGACCAACAGAGGAAGGAAGGAAAGAAAGAAAGCGAGCAGAAGAGGGGGAAGAGCAAAAGAGGGAGAGAGAGCGCAAGAGAGTGGGAGAGAAAGAGGGGGAAAGAGAGGGGGGAGAGAGAGCTCAAAAGAGAGTTGGAGAGAGACAGCTCAAAAGAGAGGGGGAGAGAGCTTAAAAGAGAGGTGGGAGAGAGAGCGCAAAAGAGGGAGAGAGAGAGCGCAAAAGAGAGGGGGAGAGAGCGCAAAAGAGAGGGGGAGAGAGCGCAAGAGAGGGGGAGAGAGCGCAAGAGAGGGGGAGAGCGAAAAGAGGGGGAGAGAGAGCGCACAAAAGAGGGGGAGAGAGAGTGCAAAAGAGAGGGGGGAGAGTTTAAAAGAGAGTGCAAAAGAGGGGGGAGAGAGCGCAAAAGAGAAGGGGGAGACAGAGTGCAAAAGAGGGAGAGAGAGCAAAAGTGGGAGAGAGAGAGCGCAAAAGATAGGGGGGAGAGAGAGCGCAAAAGAGAGGGGGGAGAGTTTAAAAGAGAGCGCAAAAGAGGGGGGAGAGAGCGCAAAAGAGAAGGGGGAGACAGAGTGCAAAAGAGGGAGAGAGAGAGCAAAAGAGGGAGAGAGAGAGCGCAAAAGAGAGGGGGTGAGAGCACAAAAGAGAGGGGGAGAGAGCGCAAAAAGAGGGGGAGAGAGTGCAAAAAAGAGGGGGGAGAGAGCGCAAAAGAGTGGGGGGAGAGAGAGAGCTCAAAAGAGAGGAGGGGGAGAGAGCTCAAAAGAGAGGGGGGGAGAGAGAGCTCAAAAGAGAGGGGGGGAGAAAGAGTTTTAAAGAGAGGGGGGAGAGAGAGTGCACAAAAGAGGGGGAGAGAGAGTGCAAAAGAGAGGGGGAGAGAGCGCAAAAGAGAAGGGGAAGAGAGCGCAAAAGAGGGGAAGAGAGAGTGCAAAAGAGGGGAAGAGAGAGCAAAAGAGAGGGGGAGAGAGCAAAAGAGAGGGGAAGAGAGAGCAAAAGAGAGGGGGGAGAGAGAGCAAAAGAGAGGGGGAGAGAGAGCAAAAGAGATGGGGGGAGAGAGAGAAAGCGCAAAAGAGGGGGGAGAGAGAGAGCAAAAGAGGGGGGAGAGAGAGAGCAAAAGAGGGGGGAGAGAGCAAAATAGGGGAGAGAGAGAGCAAAAGAGGGCGAGAGAGAGCAAGAGGGGGGAGAGAGCAGATGAGGGGGGGAAGAGAGAGAGCGAGCAAAAGAGGGGAGAGAGAGCAAAAGAGGTGGGAGAGAGAGAGCAAAAGAGGGGGGAGAGAGCACAAGAGGGGAGAGAGAGAGCAAAAAAGGGGAGAGAGAGAGAGCAAAAGAGGGGGAGAGTGCAAAATAAGGGGGAGAGAGAACTCAAAAGAGAGGGGGGGAGAGAGAGCGCAAAAGAGAGGGGGGAGAGAGAGAGGGAGCAAGGGTTGGAACTGCGGTACCTAAAAAATTGGCCCGTGTACACAGGCTTTAGGACTAGTATATATATATATATATATATATATATATATATATATATATATATATATATATATATATATATATATATTTTGCAAACGAATGCACTCTCAGGACTTCTTTGTAGTGAGTCAAAAAACTAAAAACGAAATTTATTGATGTTTTGGAGTTCTTCTGATGAAGTTGTCTTTGTGAACCCCAAAAAGTCAATAAATTTAGTTTTTTGACTCACTACAAAGAAGTCCTGAGATTTGTTTGCAATATATTTACTCCATTTGTGCACCCAGGCAGGCAGTTGACCCAGGAGGGTGGATTCACTTCCAGGAGTTTGATATATATATATATACAGGGAGTGCAGAATTATTAGGCAAGTTGTATTTTTGAGGATTAATTTTATTATTGAACAACAACCATGTTCTCAATGAACCCAAAAAACTCATTAATATCAAAGCTGAATATTTTTGGAAGTAGTTTTTAGTTTGTTTTTAGTTTTAGCTATTTTAGGGGGATATCTGTGTGTGCAGGTGACTATTACTGTGCATAATTATTAGGCAACTTAAAAAAAAAACAAATATATACCCATTTCAATTATTTATTTTTACCAGTGAAACCAATATAACATCTCAACATTCACAAATATACATTTCTGACATTCAAAAGCAAAATAAAAACAAATCAGTGACCAATATAGCCACCTTTCTTTGCAAGGACACTCAAAAGCCTGCCATCCATGGATTCTGTCAGTGTTTTGATCTGTTCACTATCAACATTGCGTGCAGCAGCAACCACAGCCTCCCAGACACTGTTCAGAGAGGTGTACTGTTTTCCCTCCTTGTAAATCTCACATTTGATGATGGACCACAGGTTCTCAGTGGGGTTCAGATCAGGTGAACAAGGAGGCCATGTCATTAGATTTTCTTCTTTTATACCCTTTCTTGCCAGCCACGCTGTGGAGTACTTGGACGCGTGTGATGGAGCATTGTCCTGCATGAAAATCATGATTTTCTTGAAGGATGCAGACTTCTTCTTGTACCACTGCTTGAAGAAGGTGTCTTCCAGAAACTGGCAGTAGGACTGGGAGTTGAGCTTGACTCCATCCTCAACCCGAAAAGGCACCACAAGCTAATCTTTGATGATACCAGCCCAAACCAGTACTCCACCTCCACCTTGCTGGCGTCTGAGTCGGACTGGAGCTCTCTGCCCTTTACCAATCCAGCCACAGGCCCATCCATCTGGCCCATCAAGACTCACTCTCATTTCATCAGTCCATAAAACCTTAGAAAAATCAGTCTTAAGATATTTCTTGGCCCAGTCTTGACGTTTCAGCTTGTGTGTCTTGTTCAGTGGTGGTCGTCTTTCAGCCTTTCTTACCTTGGCCATCTCTCTGAGAATTGCACACCTTGTGCTTTTGGGCACTCCAGTGATGTTGCAACTCTGAAATATGGCCAAACTGGTGGCAAGTGGCATCTTGGCAGCTGCACGCTTGACTTTTCTCAGTTCATGGGCAGTTATTTTGCTCCTTGGCTTTTCCACACGCTTCTTGCGACCCTGTTGACTATTTTGAATGAAACGCTTGATTGTTCGATGATCACGCTTCAGAAGCTTTGCAATTTTAAGAGTGCTGCATCCCTCTGCAAGATATCTCACTATTTTTGACTTTTCTGAGCCTGTCAAGTCCTTCTTTTGACCCATTTTGCCAAAGGAAAGGAAGTTTCCTAATAATTATGCACACCTGATATAGGGTGTTGATGTCATTAGACCACACCCCTTCTCATTACAGAGATGCACATCACCTAATATGCTTAATTGGTAGTAGGCTTTCGAGCCTATACAGCTTGGAGTAAGACAACATGCATTAAGAGGATGATGTGGTCAAAATACTAATTTGCCTAATAATTCTGCACTCCCTATATATATATATATATATATATATATATATATATATAAATATATATATATATATATATATATATATATATATATATATATATATATATATATATATATATATATATATATATACAGTATCTCACAAAAGTGAGTATACCCCTCATATTTTTGTAAATATTTTATTATATATTTTCATGTGACAACACTGAAGAAATTATACTTTGCTACAATGTAAAATAGTAAGTGTACAGTCTGTAAAACAGTGCAAATTTGCTATCCCCTCAAAATAACTCAACACACAGCCATTAATGTCTAAACCATTGGCAACAAAAGTGAGTTCACCCCTAAGTGAAAATGTCCAAATTGGGCCCAATTAGCCATTTTCCCTCCCCGGTGTCAGTGTTACAAGATTTTAAGGTTTGAATAGGGAGTAGGTGTGTTAAATTTGATGTTATTACTCTCACTCTCTCATACTGGTCACTAGAAGTTCAACGTGGCACCCCATGGCAAAGAACTCTCTGAGGATCTGAAAAAATGAATTGTTGCTCTACATAAAGATGGCCTAGGCTATAAGATGATTGCCAAGACCCTGAAACTGAGCTGCAGCATGGTAGGCAAGACCATACAGCAGTTTCACAGGACAGGTTCCACTCATAACAGGCCTCGCTATGGTCGACCAAAGAAGTTGAGTGCACATGCTTAGCATCATATCCAGAGGTTTTCTTTGGGAAATAGACGTATGAGTGCTGCCAGCATTGCTGCATAGGTTTAAGGGGTGTGGGGTCAGCCTGTCAGTGCTCAGACCATGTGCCGCACACTGCATCAAACTGGTCTGCATGGATGTCGTCCCAGAAGGAAGCCTCTTCTAAAGATTATGCGCAAGAAAGCGTGCAAACAGTTTGCTGAAGACAAGCAGACTAAGGACATGGATTACTGGAACCATGTCCTGTGGTCCGATGAGCCAGAGATAAACTTATTTGGTTCAGATGGTGTCAAGCGTGTGTGGCGGCAACCAGGTGAGGAGTACAAAGACAAGTGTGTCTTGCCTACAGTCAAGCATATTGGTGGGAGTGTCATGGTCTGGGCCTGCATGAGTGCTGCTGGCACTGGGGAGCTACAGTTCATTGAGGGAACCATGAATGCCAACATGTACTGTGACATACTGAAGCAGAGCATGATCCCCTCCCTTCCAACATAATAACAACCCCAAACACACCTCCAAAATGACCACTGCCTTGCTATAGAAGCTGAGGGTAAATTTGATGGACTGGCCAAACATGTCTCCAGAACTAAACCCTATTGAGCATCTGTGGGGCACCCTCAAATAGAAGGTGGGGGAACGCAAGGTCTCTAACATCCACCAGCCCGGTGATGTTGTCATGGAGGAGTGGAAGAGGACTCCAGTGGCAACCTGCGAAGCTCTGGTGAACTCCATGCCCAAGAGGGTTAAGGCAGAGCTGGAAAATAATGGTGGGCACACAAAATATTGACACTTTGAGCCCAATTTGGACATTTCCTTTTAGGGGTGTACTCACTTTTGCTGCCAACGGTTTAAACATTAATGGCTTTGTGTTGCGTTATTTTGAGGGGACAGCAAATTTACACTGTTATACAGGCTGTACACTCACTACTTTACTTTGTAGCAAAGTGTCATTTCTTCAGTTTTGTCATATGAAAAGATCTAATAAAATATTTACAAAAATGTGAGGGGTGTACGTACTTTTGTGAGATACTGTATATATATATATATATATATATATATATATATATATATATATATATATATATATATACACTTTGATATAAATCAGCTTAAATTAATCCTATTAAAAAAGGTGACCCATTTAACACAAGCAATCATATCCCTGAATTCTGTTTCTAGGCAGAAATCTATTTAAACCATTTGTAGCTATTGGTATTTACTACCTCCTTAGGTAATGAGTTCGACAGTTGGATTCCTCTTACAGTGAAAAAACATTTATATTGCTGGAGATTAAATCTTCTTTCTTCCAGCTTTAAATTGTGACCTCTTGTAACAATTACCGGAAAGGGTTAACTGCAGACATGTCATGATTGTATCTTATTAGGAATATTAAAGAAACTGTAAATCAAGTATATAAAGCAGCCATCACTAACAATAAACTATTTTGCATGTGTCGTTCTCCCTTCACATTGGCAGCAAATTTTTCAGCTTTTGTGATTTTCTATGAAATCTCCTGTTTGTTCTATAGTCAATATAAATATAGAAAATCCTGATTTATCAAATGTATTGAACACAAGACTCGGATGGGCTCCTTACATTAAACAGATGCACTTCTAAAGAATTGGAATGGCATTAGTAAGTTGTATTCTGGATAGATATTGTCCTTCCACAAAACAACAGCTGACCATCCAGTTCCTTGCCAAATATCTGCAGCATTTTGTAGTTCTCTAAAATACTGTGAATACAAATAAGTGGCTTTTCTTTAGATATATCTATGTTTATTCTCCACTCTGCAAAATGTACTGAATTTCCAGGAACAGCTGTCATGCTCTATTTTACTCTGTCACACTTGAACCCCCTTGAAGTATTCTCATTATCATGTTGCATATTCACAGAATAATCATGTATAATTCAACTTAGCAGCTTGTCTGCAGTGGGAAATTTTAGAACAGCCCTGAACTGCACCTCTTATTGTGTGAACTGTGCTTTATATGAAATGTTCACAAATCCAGCACAAGGTCATTATCTCCTCCATAACCTCAAATATATAAAATACTTTTGTGTTGTTATGAAATCATTAAGGGGATAAGTTGTAAACTGTTTAATTTCACTTTAGTATCTATCTATCTATCTATCTATCTATCTGTCTGTCTGTCTGTCTGTCTGGCTGGCTGGCTTTCTGTCTGGCTGGCTGTCTGTCTATCAATCTATCTAATAAAAACATATAACTCTTCCACTTCTACCTAAAGCTTTGTTTGTACTTTTGTTGATTTTGTGATTGATTGTTAACCACTAAACGCCGTTAGGGCGTTCCATACGATCCTAAAAGCACTGGGCTTTAAAGGGACAGTCCAGTCAAAAATAAACTTTCATCATTCAGATAGATCAAGTAATTTTAAACAACTTTGCAATTTACTTTTATCATCAATTTTGCTTTGTTCTCTTGGTATTCTTAATTGAAAGCTAAACCTAGGTAGGCTCATTTGCTAATTTCTTAAGCCTTGGATGACACCTCTTATCTGAATGCATTTTGACAATTTTTCACAACTAGAGGGCGTTAGTTCACGTGAGCCATATAGATAACATTGTGCTCATGCATGTAGAGTTTCCTAGTAGTCAGCACTGATTGGCTAAAATGCAAGTCTGTCACAAGAACTGACACAAGGGGGCAGTCTGCAGAGGCTTAGATACAAGGTAATCACAGAGGTAAAAAGTGTATTAATATAACTGTGTTGGTTATGCAAAACTGGAAAATGAGTAATAACGGGATTATCTATCTTTTTGAACAATACAAATTCTGGTGTAGACTGTCACTTTATTGCCTTTAGAATGCCATGGAACATCCTAACTTTTTGTGGTACTGCACCATCCTGCTTTAATGAATTGCAAAATCTGACTATGGGACATGCCTAGCATTGTAGGTAGTCCCCCAGCATCCTATCCAAGCGTTGGAATCACAAGATCACAGTTACTTTCTGTTTCTTGTTAATGTTTACATCGAAACTTTGTTCCAATCATTAACAATGGCCCCCATCCTGAAGGGGTTAATTGTTGTGTACTTTTGTTGACTTTACACTTGTTAATGGTTATGTACTTTTGTTAGCTGTGTGCTTGTTTATTGTGTACTTTGGTTAATGGTTTATTTACTTTGTTGTGGTTTACTGTTGTGGGATGTTGGTTGTTGCTTGTGCTTTTTTGTTTTGTTTAGGGTTGTCACCTTAGGGTTTAATAGTGTAAAAGGGTTAGGTTTTGTTGGGGATTTATGTGACTTTAAAGGTTAATAGTGTTGGGGGGTTAGGTTGTTTTGGGGCGTTAAGTGGCTTTAGGGCAGGGGTCAAATTACCTGGGGAGCACTACATTTTAAACTTCAAAAACAAAATTTTACAATATACAGTTCTAGTTAGTGCCCACCCACCGTGCAATCTTTAAGAAACTTCCCTTCAGTAAATGGCATCCCTGCTTTTGCAACCTGCTTACTTACCACATCGCTAGTTTTAACTGCTGTACTACATTCCATTTTTTTCATGCTTGAAGAGATTTTGCTGCATGTACAGGCCTTTTTAAAGTTGGGCAATTTGCTTTTCCCTTTCTTCTGCCTCATACTTTGCTAACTGGTCAGCAGGTTTAGTAGTATAATGCTACTTAAGGTTATAGCCTTTAAGAACAGAAACTCTTTGGTTGCAGACCAGGCTAGTAACAATCTTGGACTACACAAACAATCACTTTTCCATCTCTCTTAAAGTTTCCTCAGCTCAGCATCAACTTGTCTTTTAGATTTAAAAACTTACATTATGGAGTATTGCAGGGTCAGAGAAGGTTTCCCCCTGCCAAAGATAATATGCTGTTTTTCATCTCTTCACTTGACAGCACTTTGTACAATGCAAGCTAAGGAGACATAAAACTATATATAACTGTATATTAATTTTATTAAATTAATACAAAAAAACATAGTTTGCTTCTTCTCCAACTTCCTTTTTTTGCAGGGAGGGGGATAAATTTGTGGTGGTTAAATAAGAAGTAGTTAAAACCGTTAAAAATGAATCTCTGATAGTCCGATGGGGGAGCGATTGGTTTGTACCTCTGGTTGGTACAGGTGCAGACTATACTAATCGCTCCTTCCAGACGGTGCTCAGTGATGAGAGTCACATTGCAGGCTGCATTCTGACTCATGCTGAGAACCTGCACCTCCAACAGATGTTTAATTTGAATGGTTTTAACTCCTCATTGGACCACCAGGGGATACTTTTTATTTAATATATACAGTATATTTAATGAATTTCCGGTTTGGGAATCTATTGAATAAAAAGGAAACTGCCAGTGCGCTCTAAGCCCTTAAGTTAGCACAGGCTCTGACCAGGCACAGATGCCACAGCCCACCAGAAAATGTCCCGGTATCCTGGTGGGCCAGCCTTGCGGGTCACATATAACAAGTTCAGCCTGTGGCCCAGTACTTTGAGATCTCTGTTAAGGGGTTAATGTTGTAGTGGGGTTAGGTTGCATTGGAGGTTATGTAACTTAAGTGGTTAATAGTGTAGAGAGGTTAGGTTGAGTTGGGGTTATGGCATTCAATGGGTTAATAGCGTAGTGAGCTTAGGTTGCATTAAGGTTATGGTTTTTAAGGGGATAGTAGTGTGGTGGAGTTGGATTGTGTTGGGGTTATGGTGAATTTACAACACAAACTTACTTACCATAAAGATAAGACATCTAATCAGCCAAATGAGCATCCCTGATTCTAGGTCATTGAATAATTTCATTCCTGTGATTTAAATTTCTTAGGGAGATGAAAATAGAATGGGAGTTATGCTTCTTTACATTGATTTTATTTCAAATGAATGTCGGATAAAAGCTTCCATTGAAGAAAAATAATCAATTTAAGGAAATCTAGTAATACAAGTGGATGGTTAAGTATTTTAATCAAGCATCTTAACATGGACCACATTTGTTTAGGATGCCCTATATTTTAAAAGGATAGTGCAGGACAGGAGTAGCACGGTTCTTGTACTTTTAATACAAGTGGTCGTTTAAGCATTGTGCACTCAAGTGCTATTCAAAATAGCATTATAAAATGTTGCCATTTGTGAGACCTGAAGTTAATCATTTCACTTGCTAGTTTTTCCATTACAAAACACATAAAACTGCTATGGAAGTAAATGTTTTAAAGGGACAGTTCACCCAACATTTTTCTCCCCTTTAAATTGTTCCCAATGATTCATTTTACCTGCTTGAGGGTTTTAAATTGTTTACAAGTAGCTCCTTTGCCCCTATTTTGGCATTTGAAATAGCTGATTTAGCCTGTGGTAGCCCAACCTATTGTGAAAGTTTCTATACTGGAGTATATTCTATTGAATAGCCTAAGTAAACACAGCCAGCAGAAGAGATTACACTCTCAGTGGGGGGCATGGTAGTTAAGTAATAAAATGATAATTTTCCATTGTTCTCTCTACAGTATGTATTGAGCTTTAGTTTTCCAGACAAATATAAGATAAAGAAGGAAGTCTGTTTACATAAAAATGATAACATAATGAGATCTGATATTACCTGAAGCTCATCCCATTGTAATAGGCTGTGGTTTAAAAGCACAAAACCAGCTACTTCATATACACAAATAAACCTGAAAATGCAATTTCTCATAAATTTTATACTCTGCAGCTGGTATAACAAGTCATTGAAAATACATTCATATAAAAACAATTTTACAGTGTACTGTCCCTTTAAGTTACCTATAGGCATAATGCCCTGGAAAGAAAGGTTTAATAATGAGAAAAGGTTTTGTGGCAGAATTAAAGGGGTATGGTCAGGGCCTGATTCTCATACCAGGAGATTTCCCGGAGGGCTGCAGCAATTGGGGCTGGAAAAGTACAATTTAAAGGGGTGATTAATGGATACAATTGAGTTGTAGGGTTGCTATTTAAGATCAATCTGTCATTTTCTTAATACAAAGTAATATAATTGAATTATGAAAAAAATAAAAGGCAAAGGAGTGTCCCAGTAATCCACTTTGAGAAAAATGGGGCATGTGCAATGGAAAATAGGGCTGGTCTTCATATTTTCCCAGGGCTACTTTTAATTCCAAGTCCGGCCCTGGGTATGGTATATGACAGGAGGGACTAGGTAGGGGTCAAAGGTGTATGTGTGTTTTAAGCTTAACCTTCATTAAAATTCTTTAGCACAAAACTACATAAAGAGCACAATGACTTGTGCAACATTGGTTTAGCGCTTGAAGAAATCAGACAAATTTAACTGCACACAACCTTAGAAGTTTTTTATGTAAGGGATTTAGTAAACCAGTTCTTTTACGGCTTGTCCTAGACTATTGCTCTTGCTGTAAGAAACAGACCATGGACTTGTTACAAGAGCAAAAATACAAATGCATTTGATTGTACTCGATCGATGTTAACGCACAATGGCCTTAATCATAATCTATAGGGCCAAAAAGGCGTTATCACAATAACGCATTTTTGCTTTCCTTGATTAACAAACTGGTTTTTGAACCTCAATAAAAATTATATTTTTACTATAGGGCCGGAAAGTTCTCTACGATCACAATCCATTTATGAGTAACTTTTTAAAAGCTTTTCAAATCCAGTTTTGACTTTTTGAATTCTTAATTATAGGGACACAGGATTGCCTACATTATTGAGCTCACTGTCACAAATTTTTGTTCCAATTTACAAATTTAAAAAGTTGGCACTCATGTCTGCCCATCCTGACAGCAAGTCAATTCTGAGATCCCCTTTAAAACCAGATTTAAAAACTACCAGAACTGTTAGTGACAATTACAACAGTACGAGTGTAATTTACAATCAAATAATACAATTGAAATTAAAAACACACCGCATGTAGATGTTGGTGTTTTAATTGACTATAGAAGTATGGCCATCATGCCAAGATACCTATGGCCTGCATATGGTTAATGAGTTTTGAGGATGTATTTTGATGACAATAGGTTATTGTCACAGATGCAAATCAATATTTCCTTTGCAGAGTGAACAAAGGGCTTACTTGATTAAAACTTTGCTGTAACCTTAAGAGGTGTGAATGGGCTATTGTATGTGTCAGTTTCAGGATACTTTCTATTTCGAAAATAGGTACTTAATGCACAACAATCCTTTTCAGGAGCTTTTCTGTTGAAAACTTGTTCACGGTGGCAGGCTTTTAATAAACCAAATGATATAGCATTGTGATCACTCGAGAAACTCAACAATCAATTTGGCCATAGAGCAAAAGGGTTTTTTTCTGGGGCAAACCTCCGATAGATAGTGAATGAGGCCATTGTTAAAGCCAGCTACAGTGCAGCAATGCACTACTGGGAGATAGCTGAGCACATCTGGTGAGTCAATGACAAGAGACAAATATGTGTAGCCACCAATCACCAGCTAGCTCCCAATAGTGCATTGCTGCTGCTGAGGATATGTATGTATGCATTTCAACAAAGGATGCCAAGAAACAAAGTAAATTTGATAATAGAAGTGAATTTAATAGTGTCTTAAAATTATATAATCTGTCTGAATTATGTAATTTTAAAGGGACAGTCTACACCAGAATTGTTATTATTTTAAAAGATAGATAATCCCTTTATTACCCACTCCCCAGTTTTGCATAACCAACACAGTTATATTAATATACTTTTAACCTCTGTGATTATCTTGTATCTAAGCCTCTGCAAACTGCCCCTTTATTTCAGTTCTTTTGACAGACTTGCAGTTTAGCCAATCAGTGCCTGCTCTCAGATAACTTCACGTGCACAAGCACAGTGTTATCTATATGAAATACATGAACTAACACCCTCTAGTGGTGAAAAACTGTTAAAATGCATTCTGAAAAGAGGTGGCCCTCAAGGTCTAAGAAATTAGCATATAAACCTCCTAGGTTAAGCTTTCAACTAAGAATACCAAAAGAAAAAAATCAAAATTGGTGATAAAAGTAAATTGGAAAATTGTTTAAAATTACATGCTCTATCTGAATCATGAAAGTTGTTTTTTGGGCTAGACTGTCCCTTTAATTTTGACTTTCCTATCCTTTTAAGGGGGAACATACCATATGGCTAATTTAACCTTATATAAGATTTGCAAGTATATAAATCAGTTGATTGCACAAAATTAATTTGAAAATAGATCATTGGCTTTACCTTTTGAATGTCATTATTTTAAAAAAATGTGCCCATCCCTAACTACAACTACACAAGAACGCAAGTGAGGAGGCGTGGGAGCTGGTAATGGAAACAAGTCAATTTATCTTTTCTTCGCCCTAACTGACCCTTTAATCATGAAGCAGATTGTACTCTGGTAAAGAAGGGCCAGAAAATGTGGGTGTGTTGCTCACTCGCAAACTTCCTATTCTTTATGAAAAAAAGAGGTCTGTGTTGACAATCAATTTTCAGATGCTTAAATATTCCGACCATTGTTCCATATATTGCTTACATATGTGCAATTAAAGATTCACTAACATCAAAATTAAATTTCATGATTCTGATAGAATGTGCAATTTAAAAAAAAAAATACAGCTTACATCCAATATCAAAATGTGCACATTCTTTATATATACAGTTTCTGAGGCAATAGCTACTACTGAGCATGTGCATGAGTTTACAGTGTATACTTATGCAAGTCTATGATTGGCTAATGGCTGTCACATGATACAGCAAATAGAAGAAATTTAAAATTTATTAGAAAAAAAACGACTGCTCATTTGAAATTCAGATTAAGGGGTCAATTTATCATAGTGCGAGCGGACATGATACAATGTAGCGTATCATGTCTGCCACACATCGATAAATGCAGATAGCAAACGCTGTCAGCATTTATCATTGCACAAGCAGTTCTTGTGAGCTGCTTGTGCAATGCCACCCCCTGCAGATTTGCGGCCAATCAGCCTCTAGCAGCGGATGTCAATCAACCCGATCGTATTCGATAGGGTTGATCTCTGTCCGTTGCCTCAGAGCAGGCAGACAAGTTATGGAGCAGCGGTCTTTAGACCATTCGGAGCTTGATAATTCAGCCCCAAGTGCTAATGCATTTCCTTGTTTATTATGTACTTGATAATTATGCAAATCTACTGCATTTAATGGTCCTTTAAGTATTCATTGCTCTATACAGATATATATGTAATTAATGACATTGAATGTTTCTTTTATTGGATGCCAAGATGTATTACAATTACATGTTAATGTAACTTATTCACTTGGGTATTAAAGGGACTAATGAATTTTAATGCATTATGTTTATTCCCTTATTGTGAGGAATTCGAGCTGTCTTTTAAACTATAAATACTCAATTGCTGCTAAATTTTAATGCAAACTTGGGCTTTTATGTCACGTTCCATTATTTCTCTGAAACCGCAAATGTTATTCCACAAATATTATTGCTGAAAGGGCAGTATTTTTTTTATATATACATATATAGCTTATATCAGCAATTAGGTACTGAATTGCAAGAGATCTGATACTAAATAAATGTTTTAAAAACATTTAAAGCTGGCAATGTATTAATTATTTGTATAATGTTTAGCAAAATTACTTGAAAACCAAACCCTGTTATGTTTTATCCCGCTTAAACGGACATAAGTGATGAAGCATAACTGTAGTAAGCCGACATGAAAATATCACCTGAACATCTATGTAAAAAGATGCAAAAAGGAACATCTATGTAAAAAGGGAAGATATTTTACCTCACAATTTCTTCAGCTCACCAGAGTAAGTGCTCTGTGAACAGCTATTCTTCAGCTGCTGTTCAGCTGCAAGTAAAAAAAAAAAAGTAGCCAATCAGTATCAGCAATGCTGAGGTCAAGATTTTCTTTGCTGTGATCTCATGATATTTCAGAGTAAACTTCCTTAAACTGAATAGGAAAGTAACACGTCTGTGCCTGCACATGCCACATGAACACTCCCTTGCAAGTCCTGGGACTAGCATACTGATTGACTGCTTAAAGTCTCTTTACTATGGGTGTGAAAACTTAGGACATTTTGAGAGAAAATATATATTTACACAGAGATGTTCAGATGATATTTTGTAGTCATCTTTTTACAGCTATGCTGCATCACTTTCAAATGCTTCAACATTTGGGTATTATGAAATCCAACATTATTCTTCCATGACTCAGATAGAGTATACAATTAAAAATAAAAAAAAGTTTATAATTTACCTCTATTATCAAATTTGCGTTCTTCTCATGGAAACCTTTGTTGAAAAGCAGGTAGGTTGGTTCAGTAGTGTGCACGTGTCTGAATTAATATATGGAAACAGTTTTGAAAGAATACTTTTTAATAATGTTAAACATGTCAGTGGTGTTTGCTGGCTTTTAGTGCTCAAGCCACGTGCATGCTACTTAACAAGGCGTGCCCTTAAAAAAAGAATACCATGAGATCAAAGCAATTCATTCTCACCCTTACAATCCTCACCTCCTGTTTTCTCACCCTCATACCCTTCTAGATTGTAAATTCCCATGGGAATAGAGCCATCAATTCTACCTGTTTTTGTTTGTCAAATGTTGTCTTGTCTCTTACAAGGATTGTTTTGTTGTTTTACTTAAATAAATTATACCCATGGACAGTGCTGCTGAATATTTTAGTGCTGTGTAAAAAAAAGTATAATAATAATAATATTTCAAATTCTAATGTTCTTCAAATACAGGAAAAAGTTATTTGTATATTAAATAGATATAGCTATATATATATATCTATATATACCTATACGTATCTATTCATATAGAAAGTGCCCCTGTTTTTAATAGTATTTAAAAAAGCGGGCTTTCATTCACCAAAGTTTACCTTCACTTTAAATTTACAAGTGAAACTAGTAAAGATAAAATCAATTTTCTTGACTTGGATATATTTCTAAAAGATGGGAAGTTAAATATGAAGACCTATTTTAAGCCAATAGACGCAAATAATACATACATCAAAAAAGTTGCCATCATTTCAAATGGAAAAAGAACATACCCAAAAGTCAAATAATGAGAATTAAGAAAAACTGCAGTAATGAAGGAGATTTTGAGATTTTCTAGAACAAACAGATATATTTAAACAGAAATTCATAGAAAGAGGATATGAGAAAGAGGAGATAGACAGAACTATACACATTGTTAAAAATATGAAAAGGGATAAACTCATAAACCCCCAGAAAAATTATACTACTAGAGACTCAAAAAATGAGAAACTATTTGTTCCATTTATAACTAACTATTATACAAAAGCATTGGCCAATATTAAAAAGTGATGAAAAAAATAGGAAACCTATTACCAGAATACCCGAGCATAGTCTATAAAAAAGCTAGAAATTTGAAAACTATACTGGCTCCAACCGAAATCAAGAAAAAAAACACTGTCGAACAGAGATCTATGGGGAAAAAAACTGGAGGGTTTCTACCCATGTTTAACTTGCAAAGCTTGCCAACACGCAGAAAAGAAAAAAGAATTACAATCTGCCATCTCAAAGAAAAAGTATAGAATAAAAGACACCATAAGGTGCACAGATAGGAATATAGTGAATCTTCTTGAATGCAATTGCGGAATGCAATATATAGGGGAATCATCAAGACCCCTAAGAGACAGGATAAGGGAGCACCTCTGGTCTATAGAAAACTGTGATACAGATAGGAATAAGATATTACCAATACCCAGACACTTTAAAACATGTAATGAAGCCAACATTAAACATCTAACGTACACAGGACTAGCAAAATTAAAAAGAAACTGGAGAGGAATGGATACTAATAAGGAACTATTAAAATTAGAAACTAAATGGATTTATGAATTAAAAACCCTGACCCCCAATGGACTAAATCAAGAGATAGAGATAAATTGTTTTTTATCTGAGCAATAGATTATACCATGAATTTTACATCTAATCCTTAGAATTAATACCTTTATAAAAACTTTTTTTGGAGAAACTAATTACTACAGAGTAACTAACACTTTAAATTAGCACTTAATTTAACACAGGCATTTAACACAGAGAATATGAAACTATAGGTTTCTAATTTTAACACTAAACTTCTAAATATTTTTTCTATAAAGCACTTTAGGTACACTTTTATATATACAATTAGGAACACCTTTACGAGATCAACATATATAAATAAAAAACAAAAATGAAAATAAAAAACAAAAATAAGATTTCACGTAGCATTTTAAATATATTAAAATATTCAAAATTATATATTAGTAATTCAGGATTTTAGGTATACTTTTTTAACCAATCCCTATACTGCTCATATAGGATAAAAGTAAGCTTTTATAAATAGGTTCATTAGAAATGTAATACATATATATATATATATATATATATATATATATATATATATATATATATATATATATATATATATATATATTCTATCTATTCACTTCAACTTTAGATATATATTTTTTAAATAAATTCCCATAACTGCACATATAGGATGCAAGTAAGCTTTTGTAAATAGGTTCATTAGAAATGTAATACATATATATACCGGTATATATTCTATCTATTCACTTCAACTTTAGATATATATTTTTTTTTTTTGAAAATATTTTTATTGAAACCTTCCAAACCAATACATGAATGGTAACAAACATTGCATTACAGGGCAGTTCAGAGAGTAATATTAATCCATAATACAAACTGCAGGCAGTCATGTCCTAGCTTATTTCTCTTTAACTTAGAAATTGTATAAATGAATCTTACAGTTACCATATATGTTGAATTAGAGGGAGGCTTCTATTATATTACCTATAATTCTTAAAGTAGTAATAGAAGAAAAAGAATAGAAAGAACATTTTTCCATTTTTAAGGCAGAAAGGAATGGAAAAAAGAAGAGAGGTAAAGAGAAGAGTGGATGGAGCACTCGTGGGGGTCCTATCTAACATGTCCGCCTTCCTGACCTACTTTATCTCCCAACGCCCTCCTCGCTTGCATTCTCTTAGAATCTTCCCAAACTATCCATTCCTCCCATATTTTGAGAAATTCCTGTCTTTTGTCTAACAAGGAAGATGCTATGGATTCCATTTGATGATAATATCTAATTTTGTTTATTATAATGTCGTAGTCGGGCACTGTGGTTTTCCAGAATTTCGCTATCACTGTTCTAACAGCGGTACATATTATACCCACTAATTTTAATGATTGTCGATTGAGACCTTCAATAGGAAAATGTAAAAGAGCCTGCTCAATAGTTAATGTAATTTGTCTATCATAAATCTTACTAAGTAGCTCAGAGGTGGACTCCCATATTCTCTTACTATCGTGGCATTCCCACCACATATGAACATAGGTACCTTCTGAGTGGCAACCTCTGTAACATTGTACTGAGCCTACTATATTGGTATCTAGTTGATGATATTTAAATCTACTTGGATAATTATACCACCTATATGTTGTTTTAATGTAGTTTTCTTTTAAGTTTGCACTTATTGAGCAAGCCAGGCCTTTTTGGATCATAGTGGCCCATTCTCCTGAGTCTCTAGTAATATTAATCTCATTTTCCCATTTTTTAATAAAGTATAGCTTCTCCGACTTTTGTTTTGTGAAAAGAAATTTGTATAGGCTAGAAATTGTGCCCCTAGTTCTAGAGTTGGAGCTACAAACTTTCTCAAATAGCGTAGGGCTGTTTGAGGTTCTCTGCTTGCGGACTTCGTCTATTCTAGATTTTAATTGGAGGTAATGAAACCAGGAGTGTGGCGTGAGGGGCAAGATATCGTTATAGTGTTGGAACGTGATGGTCTCAGAGTTTCGCAGGGTATCAGCTATTCTGTATAAACCTTTGTTGGCCCATATCACCTTAACTTGGTTGTTGTCACTGTCCGAGAATGTCCACAGTGGTGTCAGAGGTGAACCTAATGGGATTAGTTTATATCTTTTTTGTAGATTATCCCAGGTACCCAAAGTGTGTGCTATTGAAATGTATTTCGTCCAAAGACCTGGTCTATTCTTTTTAAGTGTCCAAAAGATCTGGTATATTGGGTTAAGTTCTAACATATCTCTCTCTAGATGAACCCATGCTAATTCGCTAACAGAGTTATGCAGGAGCGCCATCTGAGCTAATCTAGCTGCATTAAAGTAGAATATGATATCAGGCACTCCCAATCCGCCCTCTGATTTGGGTTTCAGGAGGGTGCTTCTATTTATTCTCGCTTTTTTATTAGCCCAAATGAATTCAAAGATGTTTCTTTGGACCTTTTTAAGATCCCTGGGAGGGATATCAATAGGCAACGATCTAAATAAGTATAATAGTTTTGGAAGTATCACCATCTTACTAACCACCATTTTGCCATAAAATGAAATTTTATACGTGCTCCAGGTTTTCATTTCGTTGTACAGATATTTATATAGCGGGGGGTAATTAAGTTTATAGAGCTCCTTTAAATTGTATGGTATTAATACACCAAGGTACTTAATTGCTTGGGCGGCCCACTTAAAGTTAAAATTAATTTCTAACAATTTTTTGGTATGGTTGGGGAGATGGACCTCGATCGCCTCACATTTATCGTTATTAATTTTATAACCCGATAGGGTGCTAAACCTTGACAAAAGCTCATATAAGATTGGTAAAGACAATAGTGGTTTGCTAATCGTGAGTATGATGTCATCAGCGAATAATGAAAGTTTGTGTTCTGTTTTACCTACTGTTATACCCGAAATGTCCCTTTGGTTCCTAATGCTAGCGGCTAGGGGTTCAATGCATATAGCAAATAAAAGGGGCGACAATGGGCACCCCTGCCGGGTGCCATTACGAATGAGAATTCTCTTGGATTGGTAACCCGCTACTCTTAGATAAGCTGATGGAGTACTATAGATGGCTTGTAGTGCTTTTATAAAGGAACCTGAAATCCCAAACTGTGCTAAAGTTTCAAACATATAATCCCAGTGAATTCGGTCAAATGCCTTCTCTGCGTCCAAAGATAGGAACAGAGAAGGCACTTTTTCCTTAGATGCGAAGTCGATCAAGTCAATAATCTTACGCACATTATCAGGGGCTTCTCTCCCAGTGACAAACCCTACCTGGTCATTAGAAATGAGTTTAGGTATATGTGTGTTTAACCTAGTGGCCATTATTTTTGTGAGAAGCTTAAGATCTAAGTTTATAAGAGATATTGGCCTATAGTTTTTACAGTGAAACTTATCTTTTCCTGGCTTAGGAACTACACATATGCGAGCCATTAATAGTTCAGTGGGAATACTACCTCCCTTCATTATATAATTGAATGATTCCACCAAGTGGGGAACCAGGTCCACCATGAATTTTTTATAGAAACTACCCGAATACCCGTCAGGCCCCGGTGCCTTATTGCTTTTAAGTTGTTTAATTGCAGTGACTATTTCCTGAGCTGTAATTGGGGCGTTTAATTGATCCAACGCGGCGTGCTCTAGCTTAGGGAGATGGCAGTCTGTTAAAAACTCCTGTATTTTACTTAATCTAGATTCTGACTGGTGTCTTGTCAAGCCATATAGGGACTGGTAGAATTCTGCAAAAGAATTAGCAATCTGCAAGGGGTCATTAGTTGTGGAACCAGCTGCATTTTGAATCTGTGGTATAGAAGAGGATCTAGTAATGTTCCTAATCTTCCTGGCAAGCATGCGATCAGGCTTATTGGCATAAATAAAATATTGTGCATCAATAATCCTTAGAGACGCCAACGCCTCTTCGTCCAATAATTTATCTAATTCCCTTTTTTTTTTTGTTATTAGTCTGCTTAGATTGGGGCCCCTAGTCTCTATGAATAGCCTATTGAGATGTTCAATCTCTTGCTTCTTTTCCTCCATCAACTTTTTCTTTTGTTTGTTAAGGTTTGCTTTCTCTTGGATTAAGAATCCCCTCATAAAGGCTTTAAATGCTCCCCAGATAAATAGGGGGTTGGGGGTTGAGTTTTTATTATCCGACCAAAAGTGACGAATTTGCTGAGTCAGTTTCTGACATATTAACTCATCTCTTAAAAGGGATGTGTCTAAGGACCAGGATCTATCTCTAGATGGGTCGAAAAATCCCTTCATCGACACCTCAACAATAGAGTGGTCAGACCAACTAGTTTGTGTTATGTTGGCGTGCGTTGTTAGTGGGCAAAGAATCTGGCTAACAAAAAGATAATCTATTCTGGAAAAGGAGTTATGTGCTGCAGAGTAGTACGTGTAGTTTTTAACTCCCAGATTGTGTATTCTCCATACATCCAATAGGTTATGGTCCAATATAAAGTCGCTTAAAAATTTTTTGGGTGAGGTATTGGCGGGGGGGGGGGGGGGATCTGTCAGTTTTGTCATTAAGTGTCAGATTAAAATCTCCTCCCAAAATAATTTTATATCTTTTCCAAGAAGTCAATATCTTACTAATCTTGGCCAAGAAATGTCCCTGGTTTTCATTTGGAGCATATATGTTTCCTAGAACAACCGAATTGCCATGTATTTTTCCCCTAAGTATTATAAACCTACCCTCAGAGTCTCTAATTACCTCCTCCTCTTGGAAGTTCAGTGAAGCATGTAAAATAATAGAGACCCCTCTCTTTTTCTTGTGACCAAAAGAATGATACTGGATCGGAAATGCTGAATCCCAGTATTTTGGAAATTGTGTAGAAGTAAAGTGGGTCTCCTGTAGCATTATAACATGGGCCTGTTTACTTTTATACTCTGCGATAGCTTTCTTTCGTTTTACATGTGAGTGGAGCCCCCTCACATTATGTGTAATTATTTTAAACAACATACTAAGTACCTTTTGTTAAGCGAATAACCCCCTTCCACTGTTGTTCCAACCCCTCACCACTCCGTATCGGAAGTATTTATATTTTCGGATCATCCTGTTCCTGCTCCCCAGGATCAACCTCCAATTTACCTCTATTAAAGTCCCACGAGTGCTCAGGAGAGAGAAAAGAAAAGTTAGAAAAAGAGAAACATAGACAGTAAACATAATAACAATTATCAACAGTAGTATCGGTATGAGATACCTAATATTCCTATATACTAAGCATGTTGACCACACGGTGTATGAGTGTTATGGCTAACAGAGGTTATATGCGTAATAAAAGCAAAGAAACCGGATATTATTCTCAAACCAGGATCAGAATTCTAGGATCCTTTCCTAAACGGCTAACATTGGTTATAAGAGAGAACAAATTTATATCTAGCATACGTTAATCACATAATGCAACAATCTTGTTCATAGCAACAATGGATGTAAGACATTAAATCTAGCATGCTACAAACAGATCGCAGACTCTCTAGAAAGAAAAAAGGAAAAGACAAACTTGTTTGATAAACAGTTAACCTAGTATTCTTGGTTCTCATTAGAGACAAAGTTCTCACAGAAATGTTCGACTGGATATTTAGGATACTTGTAGAATAAGTCTCTTCATCTAGCAGTCTCATCCTCGGACTGCTTAGCTGATTCTGCTCCTGGAGTTGTTTTAAGTCTCTCATAAGAATTTGGACCTCTAGAAACTTTACTCCACATCTGGTGTGTTTGTTTCCTAGGCAGTCTAGGTGGTAATGGCGTAGGGATGTCCCCATCTAGCAATTGTAGACGCCTTAGTAATTCTGTACCTTCCCCAATAGACGTACAGGAGTATGTAGTTTTGTTGTAGAGAAAAACAAGTCTAAAAGGGAAAGACCAGCGGTATCTAATCTGTGCCTTCATGAGGGCCATAGTGACCGGTTTAAGTTCTCTTCTTTTTCGTAAAGTTATAGGGGAAAGATCAGCGAAAAATTGGAGTTTATGACCTTCAAATTCCACATCTGGCTTTGTTCTGGTTACCTGTAGGAGTTGTTCCTTGGTAGTGTAATAGTGAAACTTAAGGATAACATCCCTAGGTATGTTCGGGGTTTTTGGTTTGTTGAGGGCTCTGTGTATTCTGTCAATCAGAAAAAAATTCTCTTCAACTTTCGGTAATAGGTGTCTCAAAATTCGAAAGAGGACCTCAGTGAGGTTTTCGTATGTCTCAGGAAGGTTTCTTAGCCTGACGTTAGATCTCCTAGACCTATTTTCCAAGTCCTCCAGCTGTGACTCTAATTGTTCTATCTTGTCAGTTTGAGTTTGCAAAGAGCCATGGATGTTTGGGATTTCTTCTATAATTTCCCCTACTTTATCTTCCAGATCAGAAGTTCTTTGGCTTATTTCTTTTATGTCAGCTCTTATGTCCTGTATTGCCGCCTTCAATTCAATTTTGAATACTTCCTTTATCTGCTGGACTAAATTATTAGTCGGAGGTTGTAATTGATCTTCTGTGCCACTGTCTAGCATGTTGTCTGAAACATCCCCTTCTGGGGAAGCTGTTTTGTCTTGAAGCATGGCCTTCTTTTTTGCTTGTGCTTTGGATAAACAGTCTCTGACTGATTGGTTTTTGCCTTTCATTGTCTGAAGAGAAAAGTATAGTAAGTAGAAAGCTCCGCCAGATGTAGAACCCCAACTAGGCACACTCCAAGCATTAGCTAGATGAGATTCATCGATACCTATGCAGACCTCTGTGTTTCAGAGCATATTTAACACCTTGTGGTACAACATTTAGAGCCTATGGGGACATTTTTCTTGATAGCATATTTGATCTTCGACCCACAGACTCCCAATTACTTTGATTTGGATATTCAGCAAGTGGATGCCCACTTGTATCTCAGGTCCTGTAGTATTTCACCAAGGGTCTAAGACAGGAATCACATCTCATTTCCTCACAATGGAACAAAGAGGCTGAATATCTCTCATGTGAAAACTTTCACTTCATGAAGCCCTGGGATAGTGCCGGGTTAAATGCACTGAAGAATTAGTCCAATAAACATCTCTCCAAGGGCTCCACTCTGTGTGCAATATTAAAGACCCTAATGTTGTTGCAGCAGCTTAATGGCTATTCTTTTATACAGACACAATATTAACACTTAGAGTTCTTTTTAGGGATAGCCAGGTGTATTAAGGGTTACAGATAATATGGCTAGCAGGTCCCCTCAGCTAGCAAAACCGGCACCTCGTCGATTCTCACTTAGGGCGAGTGGGTTAGGGCCTGGAAAAGTACCTACGTTGTCTCCAGCCTGAGTGTAAATTAAAGTAAATCCCCTCCCTCTGGGGAAAGTGTCACCTTTGGACGAGACCGGGCAGGGGGTATGGATATGACCCACTGGGGAGGCCGCAGTGGGAAATGGAGAGGGAGAAGTACTTAGAGTATGCTGCTGCTGTAATCCCAAGTATAAAAGTCAGTGAGGCAGAGGTCTCTGGGAACAACTAGTAGCCCCTCTGTGAGAGCTGTATGTTATGGGCTGTGCAGTGGAGCTGTTGTGATTACTGTGGCTTATCTTACCCAGCTGATCAAGGCGGATGTGGGAGCCCGCTGCTGTCCGTTGTCTTCTTTCTCCAGTGTAACCGCAGTGAGCGGAGCAGGGAGACTGTGAGATCAATCCCCAACTATGGCCTAAGGACAGGGCCTGAAAGATGGACAAACTGCAGGCTTAGAGAAGGAGGCAAGATGGCCGCCGTTCGCGCCACTTCGCCCACCGCCAGTCCGCCACCGTGGCCCCAGCAAAAGGGAAAGAAAAAGAGCTCAATCTGTAAGGGTATGTCGGCAAAATGTCCGCTATAACAAGTGTAGCCTCAGTTAGCCAGAAGGCTTCGGGGTAATGAGCGGGTCCCTAGTATAAGTCTGTTAGTATAGACGGGATCTCGGTGGAGTGTCGGCTAAAGTTCTCTCTTGTAATCTGTTTTGCTGCTCACCTAGCCGAAGCTCCGGAGCGGAGCCCCGACCCTCCGGAGCCGCCGGCCACCCAGACTTTATCTTTTGATGCTTCCTTTAACTGCCGGCGGGTAATAGCCTAAAATGCCCTCAGCAACGGTTAGTGTCCGGGGAAGGCAGTAACATAGGCGATCGTAAGAGAACCCGTTTTTGGCAGAATTCCTCTGGAAATTAATGTTATTCAAATCCGGGCATGTACTGCTGATCACAAAAAGTATTAAAAGTCTTAGCTCAGGGTTTTTTTATCGAGATAATAGTTACATTTTCTAACTGTAGTACGGAGCTCTTATTTTCTGCTTCTTCTCAGTTAGGCAGTTAGCTCCGCCTTGTAGATATATATTTTTTAAATAAATTCCCATAACTGCACATATAGGATGCAAGTAAGCTTTTGTAAATAGGTTCATTAGAAATGAAATGAAAAACATATATCTTATTAATACACCTCAATTTTCTGTCCAACATATGTTTACATGTAACTAAATTGTAAACGGAATATCTGCATCTGTATAAGGTACAAACATAAAATGAATCCATCCAAATTTCAGTAGCATCTACCCCCTTATTTTGAATGTAACATTTGGTTATATGGAGCTTAATTAATTTTATACAAATAATTTAGCATAATGTCCCTTTAATTTTAAAGGGTATTTAATAGCTGCAGATATCCCGGTTTGACAAAGGCTTGAAGCTGAAACGCGTTACTCTGCTGCAATCTGTTTCCTAACCTGTAAGGAATCCGTAGCTCATTCAAGCCGGAGATACAACGCTGAATCTGTTTGAGTTTAACCATGGGAAGGACTCGCAGTACATTCAAGAGCCCTGCACCAATTCGACCACCAGAAGGATCTGTAGTTTGGTCGGAGCTGCATACCATCAAGGACTAAGACAAGCCGAGTAGGAGCCAACGAGACACAACTTTAAAATGTATAGTGTAAGTAAATGTAAACACCTTAAAGCGTATACTGTGCCATACGTTGACAAGAATTTCTTGTCGTTTCTTGTATCACCGCAGGAAAAACCTGGATTTACCTTACATGATTTGAACTTTTTTTTTTGGAAAGATATTGGAACTTTCTTTTTTCTGGACTTTCTACATTGTTTTTATTTATTTTTTTATTATTATTTTTTTCATGTGAATTGTGATAGCAATTATACGTAATCTGTTTTTATATGCTTGTGGTATATCTAACATTTTTTAACATTTATTAAACTATTTTATCATACATTTCATATATAATCTGGTACTACGCTTAATTAACGAGGTTGTACAGACCCCTTCTGGGTCTAGTGATACCCGGGTAATTACCCTTATATTGTTCCAATATCCTTTATATTTGTTTATTACGCACATAATTCAAAGCACGTATATGTTATACACTTGTAACATTGATTGATTTAAAGGTATTATTAATATACAGCTAACCCTCACATATTGTGTTCAAAATTGTCTCTACTCATATATTCTACTTTTAACATTGGTGGATCTACAGGCATCATTTATTTAAACCAGTCCTAATATAGTGAGCCCAAATTAACTAATCTTTTAGATCTCAATTCTAACAAATTTGAATAGCCTGTTACCTTTTATATTTGGTTACTAGTAATGCAACATTTTATTATCCTAGTGTGACTTAGTTCACCATAGATTCGTTTTATACTGAAGGAGCAGCTATGCACTGCTAGGAACATATCTGGTGAGCCAATGGCAAGTGACATACATGTGTGACCACCAATCACCAGCTAGCTCACAGTAGTGCATTGTCACTCCTGAGTGTACCTAGATATGCTTTTTTAACAAATGATACCAAGAGAATGAAGAAAATAAGATAATATTAGTAAATTGGAAAGTTTTTTAAAACGTCATGCTCTTGATGAACCATGGAAGTGTAATTTTGATAATAACAGTATAAATACGAGATAATTTAACCTTTAAATTAAAGGGATAGTAAAGCCTAAATTAAACTTTCACGATTTAGCTAGGGCATGTAATTTTAAACAACTTTCTAATTTGCTTTTATCATCATATTTGCTTTATTCACTTTGTATTCTTAGTTAAAAGCAAAACCTAGGAAGGCTCATATGCTAATTTCTAAGCCCTTGAAGGCTGCCTCTTATCTGAATGCATTTGACAGTTTTTCACAGCTAGAGGGCGTTAGTTCATGTGTTTCATATAAATAACATAGTGCTCATGCACATAGATTGATTTAAGACAGAGTCAGCACTAATTGCCTTAAATGCATGTCTGTCAAAAGATCTGAGATAAGGAGGCAGTCTGCAGAGGCTTAGATACAAGGTAATTACAGAGGAAAAAAGTATATTTCTATAACAGTGTAGGTTATGCAAACCTGGGGAATGGTAAATAAAGGGATAATCTATATTTTTTCAAACAATAACATTTTTGGCGTTTACTATCCCTTTAAAACGTGTTCCTTTCCCTGCTTGAACTCTCACTCATTGTATTGTGCAATGCTCAATTTTCAAAAGGTTTTGCTAACCATATAATTTGGTCTCTATTTTGTATACATAGAGGTGTCTTAATTTTCCATACTGAGATATTGTCACTATATTTCACATACCTAAAGAGTTTCCACAGGCTTCTCATTGGTACCTTTGTCGGTTTTAGGGTTTTTAATAAATCCAGTGGTAAAAGAATTCAGGAAACACTTTTCAAGAAGGTTAAGAACTTCGGTTTATGTATCATGATCAAGATAATGACAGGTAAGGACAATTGTAAGGTTGTAATTTCAAGATATTTCTGATGTCTTGCTATAGAATAATATATCAGCAAAGTCTAAACATCTTTAAAACCAATTAATATCTTGTTTTCTAAAATAGTTTTCCAATAGGCACATAGGGCTCCATGTACTAAGCCGTCAATTCATCCGTCATTGTAGACGCGGATAAACTCGCCGTTACTCGCCGCGGGCGAAATGGTGTCCGCTGTCGCTATGTACTAATATTCCCCCAATAAATAGACAAGTCTAGCCCGCCGCGAGCAGTTGCGGATTGTTGATAAATTTGACGCCTCGCTCGCCGCGACTAAGCTGATGGTACTTAACTTTCAGTTGAATTGTCTGGCCAATTATTAACACGTGACATGCAAGGTGTCACGAACATCATAGTAGTCGCGGGAATAGAATTTTGCTCCTATAAAAGTTCAACTTATCTAAACAACTTTATTATTGTTCAAAATTTTTTGAAGAGTGATAACAGAGCGTTATTTTTGTAATATTTATTTACAATTTGGATATGGCTTCATCTGGATCTGATAATATATAAATATTAATATAAAAATAATTATAAAGATTGACAACTAACAATACAAATTTAAATAGATTACTCTTTAATTACAGTCGACAAATTGGGCGCAATTTATGTACATGGAAATGAGAGACAAATTAGACGCCAGTTATGCTGTAAGTACAATGCTGATATTACTGCCTTTTATATATGTCTAGACTGGCGTCTAGATTGACTTTCCTATTGTTTTGTACCTTGCCCGCCACCTAAAAGGTGGCGAGGCAAAAATAGCGAGGTGGGAGCGGAAATTGTAGCGAGCGGACAAATAGATTTTTTAGTACATTCGTTTTTTGGCGAGTTGGTGGTCAAATGTGTCTAATTACAGTGAAAAATGGAGCGGTAGCGAGGTTTGGCGGATAAGTACGCTCGCAATTTTAAAGATGCGAGTTTTAACATAATTGACAGCTTTGTACATATCAGTTTGCGAGTTTTGACGCGAGATTTGTTGCGGGTAGCTCGCTGACTGCTTAGTACATGGAGCCCATAGAGTTAGTTGTTGATTGGTGGCTACACATAAATGCCTCTTGTGATTGGCTCACCCGATGTTCACCTAGCTCCCAGTAATACATTGCTGCTCTTTTAACAAAGGATACCAGGAGAATAAAGTTAATTTGATAATAGAAAAAAAAAAAGTAAAGTTGTTTAAAATGTTGTGCTCTCTCTGAATAATAGAAAAAACATTTTGGGTTTCATGTCCCTTTAAGGATAAATAATACCCATATGCTAAATCACTTGAAAGGATGCTGCAAAGTCGACAAGGAAATATCACCTAAACATCTCTTTGTAAAAAAAGAAGATATCTGACCTGAAATTTCTTCAGCTTACGATAGTAAGTGCTCTGTGAACTGTTATCCTTCAGCTACTGTCAGCATGTTGTAAAAATAAAAGCATCAACAGCCAATCAGCTTCATTAGTGCTGATTTCACACTTTATTTTACTCTGATCTTATGAGATTTCATACTAAACCTCCTTAAACTGCATATAGAATTAACATGACTGTGTCTGTGCATTCCAGAAGCTTTCTCTCCAGCAAGTCCTGGGACTAGAATCCTGATTGGCTGCTTAAAATCTCTTTACAATGGGATTGGGCTACTGAGGAAACCTTGAGGTAAAATTTCTTCCTTTTATTACATAAAGATGTTCAGGTGATATTTTATAATCAGTTTTTTTACAGCTATGCTGCATCACTTTCAATTCAAAATTCAACATTTGGGTATCATTTCCCTTTAAATGCTCATCTTTTATATGAATGATAAAACATTCTTGAGTGCAGAATATTTTTAAGGCAGGAGGAAATATTATAAATCTTTGATCCTTTATTAGTTAAATTCATCTTCATCTTGAAAAAAATGAATCTCATGTTCTGAATAATAACTAATTTTTAATATGACATGGTCTATGGTACTGCATTTTTTTCCTTTCAGAGAACTGAAAAGTTGCTTGTGGGATTGATGCTCAGCTGATTCCATTGATCTTTCTCAGTTTACAAGAACTGAAAACCAAAATAGCATTAAATCGAACTAGCATCACTTTCTAAGGCGATTAATACTCCTTCAATTTGCTGTTGCCAGATTGTATCATGATGCAATTTATTTGATTTTCTCTTTTTTTATTTTATTTTAATTGTATTTCTATTAAAAAAAAATGCCAATTTTGTTACAACAAGAAATTAAACCAAGGAATTAAATGAAGCCTAAAAATTAGATTACGGGACCGGTGTATAAAAAGCTTCAACTGATAATGCGCTGGAAGTCCGCATCAAATTTGATGCAAATTAGATCCGCCATAGTTAACAAAGCATCAAGATTGTCAAATGTTGAAATGTGTGATGTAATATACGCTCCCACGATATCAATCCGACGCAGATCGACGCTTGTGTTAATCAAGCGGAATACTGATCATCTGCCATCACATTCGACTCCATTTGAGCATTTTGCCAATTTATCAAACATTCAACAGGTACGCACATGTAAATTCTGATGCAACGTACCTATCGTTCAAACCGCCACCCTTGAGGCCACAAATGCCATAGAAATCAATGGGAGTATGAAACCACAGAAAGGTTATGTTCGATGCTGCAAGAGAATGAAGCATATTAGATAATAAAAGTAAATTAGAAACTTTATTAAAATTGTATACTCTTTCTAAATCAAACAATATTATTGCTTCACATTTGGTGCACTAGTAGATATAGGGATACAAATGTAATGAGAGACAAAGATGTAACATAATCCATAAATAATAATGTATTTATTTCAAAGCAAGGGGACAATATTATTGCTCCAAATTTGGTGCGAAGTATTGCTCCAAATTTAGTGCACTAGTAGATATAGGGATACAAATGAAATAAATACATTACTACTTATGGATTATGTTACATCTTTGTCTCTCATTACAAAGCAAGGGGACAATATTGTTGCTCCAAATTTGGTGCGAAAAGTGTTGCATCAAATTTGGTGCAAAGTATTGCTCCAAATGTGGTGCACTAGTAGATATAGAAATAAAAATGAAATAAATTCATAACATAATATAGCTAACTTCCTTTTTTTGTGAAGGGGGGTATAAATCTATTTGAACCATATTTAAGGCATGTAATACAAGTCCCACTTTCCACTTTACACCAAATTTGACGCAACTATTTTTGCATCAAATTTGATGAAATACTCAAAAACAACCGACAAACTAGTGAAATCTGATTTAAATATACATTTTATACTATCACTAACAAATCAAATTGCTCAATACTTGTGTCATTGATCACTCATCAGAACTTGTAAGTGCCATTTTTTACATTGTGTATTATACTTTGAAAGTATATATATGTGAAATTAGTATTAAAGTTAAACATTGATGATGACATTAGGACACACAGTGTAATATTTTAAACAATGATTTTAAAATTCGAATGATGTTTGATTCAATATAATCTTAAACTGATAGCTCAAAGGGATAGTCTACCTAACATTAAACTGTCATGAATCAGATACAGCAGAAATTAAAATCACCTCTTTACTGTCATGATGTTTTCAGTGTTTCTTTTCCTTCTCTTAAATTTCATTTTCATTAAGAAATGTCATCTTATATGCCATCCCATTTTTTAACACCTGTGTAGGGGTGGTGTTTAAAACTAGACTGCAATCAGGAGGGGTTACACAGGTGCAGAGATAAAACTGGCCCAGCTCTTAAAATATCCATTGATTGCAAATAAATACATATGATACCATGATAACATGTTATGTTCTCTACTCTAATAGCCATTAAACCATCACATAGCCCACCGCAACGTACCCCACTACACTATTAACCACTAACCCCTAAACCGCCACACCTACACATTGCAAACAACTCCACTACATTATTAACCCCTAAACTACCATACCCCCACATCACAAACTACTCTGCTTTACTATTAACCCCATAAATTGCCACACCCTCACAACGCAAACTACCCCTTAACTTCCTAACAGCTAACCTCCCAACATTCCTAACCTAACACTCCCTAAGTTACAAAAAAAAACTACCATTACATAAAAAAAAATAACATTACATTACAAAAGAACTATTCACTATAGTCCAATGAGGAGCAAAGATCCAGGGAATAAAACTTAACTTACCGGGGGTTAGCACTGCCTGACCATCCGGACTAAACCTTGATGCTTGATGTTAGATTGGATCGTTTTTATCCTGTCTATACGTATTAATAAAAGTTAAGTTTTATTGCCTGGATCTGTGCTACTCATTGGACTATGGTAAATTTTACTTGGAAGCAGAGTTGAGCATGACTGCAGGTATTGGGTTTCTGTCCTGATTAGCATCCGCCCCCTCATTGGCCATAGTGGTAGTGATGTCACACGCAAAGCAGAGTAACTGAAAGAGGAGAAGAATGACGGCTGAAAGCACCATAGGAGGAGGTACGCTAAAGTTGAGAGCATGGGACCGCAGTCCAGAACTTCGAACGCCCATAGACAAGACTCTCCTATGACCGCTCCGTGTGAGTAAATAATCTCTATGTGTTTGGGTGACGCTCCACTGGACTTTATACAGTAGGCTCAGAGCAGGCGGACAGGTTATGGAGCAGCAGTCTTTGTGACTGCTGCTTCATAACTGCTGTTTCTGGCGAGCCATTCGGAGCTTGATAGATAGGCCTCTATATCTTTCCTATATAATATCTTGATCAATAATATGGGTATATTACATATGAACTGGCTACATGCCAAATGGGGTAAAGACTTCACAGCTATAACGCTGAAATAAAAAAAAGCCTTGAAATAGTAAATTGATCCACTAGCATAGAATCCTGGAGAGAATCCTATTGTGAAATTATTAACAGAATATATATAACACCAGCACAAAAGGGTAAATGGACACCAAACAACTCTTTAACTTGTTGTAGGTGTAATAATTTCAACGCAGATCTTATTCACTGCTTCTGGGCATGTCCGAAGATCAGACAATTTTGGAATAAAATTAATTACTGGTTAAATAAGGCCCTAGATACAGATAGATAAATTTAGCACATTTACTCTGTGAGCTTGCTCTTTTAGGCTTGCTGTATTGATTCTCTGTTAAAGTAACATTGTCTGTTTAAGTATAATAGCTAACCAAGCTATTTTCTAAATTATTTGCTTTGCAAGGGTTGCATTTTTATTTTAAAAAAAGGAAATAACTAAATAACTTTATTTCTAGCATTCCATTTTTTTTTTGTTTTTCTGTCTGTGTGGGTAATTAGGGGTGGGATTATTTTCACCTGTTTGGGCCTTGGAAGCCTATAAATTTAGCACATTTACTCTGTGAGCTTGCTCTTTTAGGCTTGCTGTATTGATTCTCTGTTAAAGTAACATTGTCTGTTTAAGTATAATAGCTAACCAAGCTATTTTCTAAATTATTTGCTTTGCAAGGGTTGCATTTTTATTTTAAAAAAAGGAAATAACTAAATAACTTTATTTCTAGCATTCCATTTTTTGTTTGTTTTTCTGTCTGTGTGGGTAATTAGGGGTGGGATTATTTTCACCTGTTTGGGCCTTGGAAGCCTATAAATTTAGCACATTTACTCTGTGAGCTTGCTCTTTTAGGCTTGCTGTATTGATTCTCTGTTAAAGTAACATTGTCTGTTTAAGTATAATAGCTAACCAAGCTATTTTCTAAATTATTTGCTTTGCAAGGGTTGCATTTTTATTTTAAAAAAAGGAAATAACTAAATAACTTTATTTCTAGCATTCCATTTTTTTTTTTGTTTTTCTGTCTGTGTGGGTAATTAGGGGTGGGATTATTTTCACCTGTTTGGGCCTTGGAAGCCTATAAATTTAGCACATTTACTCTGTGAGCTTGCTCTTTTAGGCTTGCTGTATTGATTCTCTGTTAAAGTAACATTGTCTGTTTAAGTATAATAGCTAACCAAGCTATTTTCTAAATTATTTGCTTTGCAAGGGTTGCATTTTTATTTTAAAAAAAGGAAATAACTAAATAACTTTATTTCTAGCATTCCATTTTTTTTTTTTGTTTTTCTGTCTGTGTGGGTAATTAGGGGTGGGATTATTTTCACCTGTTTGGGCCTTGGAAGCCTATAAATTTAGCACATTTACTCTGTGAGCTTGCTCTTTTAGGCTTGCTGTATTGATTCTCTGTTAAAGTAACATTGTCTGTTTAAGTATAATAGCTAACCAAGCTATTTTCTAAATTATTTGCTTTGCAAGGGTTGCATTTTTATTTTAAAAAAAGGAAATAACTAAATAACTATTTCTAGCATTCCATTTTTTTTTTTGTTTTTCTGTCTGTGTGGGTAATTAGGGGTGGGATTATTTTCACCTGTTTGGGCCTTGGAAGCCTATAAATTTAGCACATTTACTCTGTGAGCTTGCTCTTTTAGGCTTGCTGTATTGATTCTCTGTTAAAGTAACATTGTCTGTTTAAGTATAATAGCTAACCAAGCTATTTTCTAAATTATTTGCTTTGCAAGGGTTGCATTTTTATTTTAAAAAAAGGAAATAACTAAATAACTATTTCTAGCATTCCATTTTTTGTTTTGTTTTTCTGTCTGTGTGGGTAATTAGGGGTGGGATTATTTTCACCTGTTTGGGCCTTGGAAGCCTATAAATTTAGCACATTTACTCTGTGAGCTTGCTCTTTTAGGCTTGCTGTATTGATTCTCTGTTAAAGTAACATTGTCTGTTTAAGTATAATAGCTAACCAAGGTAGTTAGGCAAACAAGGTTTTGGAGTAACCAAGGGGAAATATATTTATTTTATACTTTTAAGTTAAACCTTTTATTAAGAATGTGTGAGAATCTCATTCAGTGTACAGCTTGCAACATGTTTGCTTCACTGGAGCAGCCGCTTCTGGGATTATATGTTTGTGGCAAGTGCGAGCATATTGTCTCTTTAGAAACTCGTATTGGGGATCTGGAGGAACGAATTGCAACACTACATGAAATTCAGACACTTGAAAGGGAAATGGATAGGACTGAGCTGGTTGTTAATGGTTCCAGCAGTGGGAATGGGGAGGATTCAGATGAGGAGACTCCAGGATGTAGCTGGGTCACAGTTAGAGGGCGAAGTAAGCGGAAGAGACAGGCCAGTTCTGAGCTGGTACACCCCAATAGATTTGCAAGATTAAGTGAAGATGTTGGGGATATCAGTTCAGGGGTGGCAGTGTCAGAGAGGGCCGTGTTGTCTAGTATAGTGAACAGTCCTTTAGCTGTGGAAGAGGAGCATACTATGGTGGGCAGTCCTTCAGTCATGGAAGAGGGGCATACAAGTCAGGGCCAGAGGCAGATGTTGGTGGTAGGAGACTCTATTATAAGGAAGGTTGATAGGGTAATTTGTCATCCAGACCCTTTACATAGAACAGTTTGCTGTCTTCCAGGGGCTCGTGTTAGGCATATTGTGGAGCGTATTGATAGATTGTTAGAGGGATGCGGGTCTGATCCTGCAGTCATGGTGCATATTGGTACTAATGAAGAAATCAGTGGGAGATGGAGAGTCCTAAAAAATGACTTCAGGGAGTTAGGTAGCAAGCTTAAAGCAAGGACATCCAAAGTAATATTTTCTGAGATATTACCAGTGCCGTGTGTTAACTCAGTAAGGCAGAAGGAGCTAAGGTCTGTTAATTCATGGCTAAAAACATGGTGTAAAAATGAGGGGTTTGACTTTTTAGAACACTGGGCTGATTTTTCACTAGGGTACAAATTGTACAGTAAGGATGGATTGCACCTGAATGACATGGGTGCAGGTGTGTTGGGGGAAAGGATGGTAGCACGTTTAGAGAACCTTTTAAACTAGGCAAAGGGGGGGAGGGTCAATTTGAACAAAATAGAACAGAGAGATCAGTGTCTGAATATGTCACTCCATTAATATCTCAAGGAAGGGATGACTTAAGAAATGTCACATTAGAAAGTATAGAGGAAAGTACACCAAGTAGCAGCAGAAAGCACATGAAAATTAAATGTATGACAACAAATGCAAGAAGCATGACAGGTAAAATGGGGGAGCTGACGCTCTTAGTTGCAGAAGAGGACTATGATGTTATCAGTATAACTGAAACTTGGTGGGATGATTCACATGACTGGGCAGTTAACTTAGAGGGGTATACATTATTTAGGAGGGACAGGAATAATAAAAGGGGTGGAGGAATCTGCATGTATATTAAACCTGACCTTAAACCTACAATAAGGGAAGATATTTATGATACAAGTGACAATGTAGAGACCCTGTGGGTTGAAATAAAGAGTGGGGGGAAAAATCCTAAAAAAATATTACTAGGAACATGCTACAAGCCTCCCAACATTAGTGACCCAGAGGAAACTCAACTACTTATCCAAATAGGTAAGGCTGCTAATAACAGTGCTGTAATTATGGGAGATTTTAACTACCCTGATATAAACTGGGCCAATGAAACTAGTAATTCAGCTAAGGGGGATAGATTTTTAAATGTTCTCAGGGATAACTTCTTGTCACAATTAATAGAGGAGCCAACTAGGAGTAAAGCTATATTGGATTTAGTGCTATCAAACAATACAGATATAATATCAAACATAGAAGTTAAAGAACATTTGGGTAACAGTGATCATAACATGGTCACATTTGAAATCTCTTTTCATATGCAGTGTTTTAAAGGCTTAACTAAGACTTTTAATTTCAAGAAAGCAAAATTCAACGATTTAAGGAAATCATTAAATAATATAAATTGGGACAATGTATTTTCTAATAAAAATACAGAGGATAAATGGATAATATTTAAAAATTTGTTAAATAAATATACATATCAATACATACCATATGGTTATAAAAATAAAAATAAAAAAAATAAGCCGTTATGGCTAAATAAAAATGTGTTAAAAGAAATTAGGAAAAAACGTAGGGCATTTAAATTATTAAAAGAAAATAGTACAGACTCAGCATACAATATTTATAAGGAATGTAACAAAGCATGCAAAAAAGCAATCAAATTAGCCAAAATTGAAAATGAAAAATTAATTGCCAAGGATTCTAAGTCTAACCCTAAAAGGTTCTTTAAGTACATAAATAGCAAAAAATCTAATAAGGATAATATAGGTACATTAAAATGTGTGGAGGGTAGCATGATAAATAATTACAGGGAAAAGGCTGAGGTACTAAACCAGTTTTTTTCTTCAGTATACACAAGAGAGGAACCATTGAATGATACTTTGGAACAGAATAGAACATGCCAGTCCATACCACTAACTGGGTTTTGTTTAGAGGATATCAGGAAAAAACTAAAAAATATTAAGGTAAATAAAACTCCAGGCCCAGATGGAATACACCCAAGGGTGTTAAGTGAACTTAGCACTGTTATAGACAAACCTTTACTCTTAATTTTTCAAGACTCATTATCCTCAGGCATGGTACCCCAGGATTGGCGTAAAGCTGATGTGGTGCCACTCTTCAAAAAGGGAAGCAGGGATGATCCAGGAAGCTATAGACCAGTTAGTCTGACATCAATAGTGGGGAAGATATTTGAAGGGATTATAAGGGATTATATTGATGAGCATATTCGTGTAAACAAGATTATGAGTTCTAATCAGCATGGCTTTAGGAGAAATAGATCATGTCAAACTAATCTAATTAGATTCTACGAGGAAGTAAGTAAAAATATAGATAAAGGGGAATCAGTTGATGTGATATACTTAGATTTTGCAAAGGCATTTGATACAGTGCCACATGAGAGATTAATGCACAAAATTAAGGGACTGGGAATAGCTGAAAATGTTAGCTCATGGATAAATAACTGGATAAAAGATAGGGAGCAACGAGTAGCAGTAAATGGATCATACTCAGATTGGACAAAGGTAATCAGTGGCGTCCCCCAGGGATCAGTACTGGGCCCTGTTCTTTTTAATATTTTTATAAATGACTTGGAGCAAGGATTAAATAGCGACATCTCTATTTTTGCAGATGATACTAAGTTAAGTAAGGTCATTAGGTCAGAGCAGGATGAACTCTCTTTGCAAAGGGATTTGCTAAAATTAGAACTATGGGCAAGTGAATGGAAAATGAGATTTAATACGGAAAAATGTAAGGTTCTACATTTTGGAAGTAAAAATAAGCAGGCTATGTATTTTTTAAATGGGACAAGACTTAGCCAAACACAGGAGGAAAGGGATTTGGGAGTAGTAATAGATAACAAGCTAAAGATGAGTGCACAATGCAGGGCAGCGGCTTCAAAGGCTAATAAGATACTAGCATGTATTAAAAGAGGCATTGATTCAAGGGAGGAAAGCATAATTCTGTCATTATATAAAGCCCTGGTAAGACCTCACCTTGAGTTTGGAGTGCAGTTCTGGGGACCGATTGCTAAAAAAGATATTGCAGAACTAGAAAAAGTTCAGAGAAGGGCCACAAAGCTAATAAGGGGATTGGAGAAATTAACCTATGAGGAGAGGCTAGCCAAACTGGGTCTGTTCTCTTTAGAAAAAAGGCGCTTGAGAGGTGACATGATTACTTTATATAAATATATTCAAGGCCCATATACAGAGATGGCAGAAGCTCTTTTTATTCCAAGAAAATTGGTTCTGACAAGAGGTCATAATTTAAGGTTGGAGGAAAGGAGATTTAATCTCCTGCTACGGAAACGTTTTTTCACTGTAAGAGCAATAAAATTGTGGAACTCATTACCAAAGGAGGTAGTGAATGCCAATACCATAGATACATTTAAAAATAGTCTGGATAAATTTCTGTATATAAACAAAATTCATGGATATGATTGCTAGTATTAAATGGGTCACATTTTAATGGGGTTATTTAAGCTTAACTGGAACTTTTTGTAAGTATTTTAGATTTGTATAGGTTGAACTCGATGGACTTCAGTCTTTTTTCAACCTTATCTACTATGTTACTATGTTACTATGTTACTAGATGGAGATCCTTATTTTGACCCTAAACGTATTTTCTTTTTATGTACACTAGACAGGCATAGAAGTTACAAGTTGATACTACTAGGAAGAAATCTTATACTAGCAAACTGGAAAGCTAAACAGGCCCCTCCCCTTCCTACATTTTTAAAAGAAATAAGGGATCTCATTATTATGGAACAGTATTTGATCTAACCTAATATTGAGAAAGCCTTAAATATCTACTTTGGAAAATGGTTAGGACCAATAAAAACTTACTCTCTAGAGGAACAACTACAACTAATAAAGCCACTTAAGAAGCTGAATGCATTTAGCCATTTTGTACAATCTGAAATTCCTCCAGAAATCTGGATACACTAATAACGGAGGAGAGGGAGGGTCTTTTTCTGTTTTTTTTTTTTACCTTATTTTAATACAATTTTCTCATAAGTTAGTCAAAGACCCATCTAGTTGGAGATAGATATGTTGGGATCTTAAAAGGTACCTTAATAAAATATTTAGCTTAAAATATTTGGGAATTAACATTCTAGAATAGACAATCCACACTTGACCCTGATGGAACCAATGACATAACTATTTTATTTGACTGTATTATTTTCCTACCTTTTGGGCCGACGCCCTTCGCTCTTCTTTTTTTTGTTGGATCTACTCAAACACTATAGAAAAGATATTAGGGTGAGCCCCTATTGTTAGCTTCAGAAGTAAAATATCTATAGTGAACTTGTCCTGACTCCTGGAGTGTTGTAAGAAGAATTACTTAATTCCAAAACATTCTAAATGTATACATACCTTTTTTTACTGGAAAAGGAAAAACATATAACAAAGTGAAATAGTTGAAAAGATGTGTTTGATTCATGTCATGTTGTTTTATTCTTTAATATAGCCCTGTGTGGCGCAAATCCATGAATTCTGTATAATGTTCACTTTGTTATAGAATAAAATATAAAAATAAAGAGAACTATGATTACCAAACAAAATAATACAACCTACCATTACTGAAAATAAAAAAAAATAACATTAAAAATAAAAAACATTATTTATGCCTATACTAAAACTAAATCCCCTTTAAAAAACAACACAGAAAATAAAAAAAAAACTATACTAACACTAAAAGTTACTATAGCAATAGCCCTTAGAAGGGCTTTTGTAGAGCATTGCCCTAAAGCGATTTAGCTCTTTTTCTCAAAAAAATACAACCACATTACACAATAAAAGTAACTTCCCAACCCTGAAAAATAAGTCTAAAAAAACCTTCTCTAAAAATTGCCCTGATAAGGGCATTTGATAGGGAATTACTCTAAAGCACTTTTTCTGCCCAATAAAAAAAAAACCTATCTTAGAAAAAAGATTTCCCTTTAAAGGGCATTTTTTGGGCATTGCCCTTAGACGGTCATTTGGTAGGGCAGTGCCCCCCAAAAAACCCTATTCTAAAAAAAACCTATCCAAAAAAAAAGATTGCACTGAAAAGTGCATTTGGTAGGGAAAAACCCTATTCTACAAAATTCTATATAAAAAAACACCCATCAAAAGAAAGCCTACAGCTAAACCCCAAAGATGGGACTCACCAAACTTGAATCCGGCTCCTATTTGATCGCCCATCTTCATCCTGGCGGCAGTGGCCCATCTTCAGAGAGGCGGTGGGCCTCTTCTATCTTCATCCCAGCTGCAGTGGTCCATCTTTATGTGGGGGTGTGGTGGTTTAGGGGTTAATAGTGTAGCAAAGTAGCAGCCAAACTCTTTATGCAAACTTTTAAGTTGCATAAAAAGCGTAAATTACCATGAGTAGCGCAGACTAATTTGCGATCATTTTAACACAGCACCTCTTGTAATATGCATTTGAGCACAACTCATAATCTAGCCCATAGTGGGCAAATGACTCTAGTTTGTTAGCACATCTAATTTTAACTATAACAACCCTGCTTTACTAACCCTACAAAGAGGGTAACATTATAAGTACCACCTGGAAGCTGCAGAGCAATAGCATAGACCCCAGTATAGAAATTTTCAGTATAGGTGGGGTACCACTCACCACAAGCTAAATCAGCTATTTCAAATTTTAAAATAGGGATAAAGGAGCAACTTATAAACAATTTAATACACTCCAGCAGGTAAAATGTATCATTGGAAACAATTTAAATGGGAGTACCTTTTTGGGTGAACTGTCCCTTTAAGAGCTCTATCTGAATCAAAGTAATTTTGCTTTTATGTTCTTTTAAAAATTAAATGAAACCCCATTTTTTATTTCATGATTTAGATACTGCACACAACAACTATCCAATTCACTTCAATTATCAAATTTGCTTTATTCTCTTTATATTCTTTGTCGAAGGAGCAGCGATACACTACTGGTAGGTAGCTGAACACATTGGGTGAGACAATGACAAGAGGCACATATATGCAGCCACCAATCAGCAGCTGACTCTCAGTAGTAATGAGCCTACCTAGGTATGCTTTTTTTTTAACAAAGAATACCAAGAAAGTAATGCAAATTGAATAAAAGAGGACAATTGGAAAGTTGTTTAAAATGACATGCTCTATCCAAATCAGGAACTATTTTTTTTACTTTACTGTCACTTTATTATGTATCCCTTTTAAAACATTGCTCAATAAAATTTCCACTGTGAGTATCCTACAGATATCTGAAGGCCGGAGCTACATTAAGAACAAATCAGTTTTGCTGCTTTAGGTTCGATCACTGTTCAGCAACGTCAGTGCTGTATTATTTTGCTGTCTGCGTGAGTGTTGCTGGCAGATACAGACTACTTGTTAATTCATTAACCTTATCTTACAAATATTTGGCAAGATGCTGAGAGTAAATGTTGCATCTCCTGCCCGGAACTAAATTAATTGTTCAAAGCCTTTTGTTGCAATCATGAAACAGCTCAAGAGGTGCCAGGTTACCGACAGCGAGCAATCGTTCCCCTACATGACAATACATCCTTCTTGTTATCTTTATCACAGGAACCAATTCTGACAGAGTTCTCTTCTGGTTTCAGAGGAAACTGAGAGTTTATATAAATATCAACATTATCTGGAGCTGTCACTAAAAGACCATTAAACTCAACATTTAACCTCTCCATTAAGTGTTTAATTAAAGGGACATTCTACTGCAGAATTGTTCATGTTTAAAAAGATTGATAATCCCTTTATTACCCATTCCCCAGTTTTGCATAACCAGTACAATTTTTACCTCTGTGATTACCTTGGACCTAAGCTTCTGCAGTCTGCCTTCTTATTTCAGTTCTTTTGACAGACTTGCATTTTAGCCAATCAGTGCTGAACACAATGCTATCTATATGGCACACATGAACTAGCGCTGTCTAGCTGTGAAAACCTGTCAAAATGTACTGAGATAAGAGGCAGCTTTCAAGGGCTTAGAAATTAGAATATAAGCCGACCTAGGTTTAGCTTTCAACAAAAAATACCAGGAGAACAAAGCAGATTTGATGATAAAAGTAAATTGTAAAGTTCAGTTTCATGTGACAGCCATCAACCAATCACAAATGCATATATGTATATTCTGTGAACTCTTGCACATGCTCAATAAGAGCTAGCAACTCAAAAAGTGTAAATACAAAAAGACTGTGCACATTTTGTTAATGGAAGTACATTGGAAAGTTGTGTATAATTGCTTGCGCTATCTTGAGTGTCCCTTTAATCCTTCCTCCAAGTCATTTATAACAATTGTAAAAGGGCATGACCTTGATTACTATTGTACAATCTGAGTATGATCCATTTACTACAACTCATTGCTCCCTGTATATCCAGCAATTTATACATGATTTTACTATCAGTTATTCCCAGTTCCTTAATTTTATACAATAATCTCTCATCTGACACTGTATTAAAAGCCTTTGCAAAATCCAAGTATATCACGTCAACTGTTTTACCTTTATCAATATTTTTACTTACTTCTTCATATAATCTAAATAAACCATGCAGATTTTAATTCAGTCTTGTTTTCACAACTATACTCTTTAATATAATCCCTTCCAGTGTCTTCCCCACTACCGATGTTAGACTTACTGGTCTATAGCTTCTTTATTAAAAGCGGTACAACATCAGTTTTATGCAAGTCATGGAGTACTATGCCTTAGGATAATGAGTCTTGATTTTTACAAGTAGAAGTTTGGCTTTGACAGTGCTAAATTCCCTTAGGATGTATGCAATTAAGACCTGGGGCCCGATCCGATATGCAGCGTCGCCCGCAAAAGCCGGCGACGCCAAATTTTGCGTGGGTTTGGTATCCTATATATATGGCGTAACCTAGAAGTTACGCGCGTATATTTCTGCCTTCACCCGTATTATTTTTACCCATAGACTGACATACAAAACACGCGCAGTTTGGTATCCAATATACAGCGTAAGGACTTATGCGCGCAGATTTCAGAAAATCTACTCCATTCTCATCTCGCCACAAATTGCAGGTGCAGGAGCCCTTGCACTGACTAAAAAACCAGCGTAACTCCCTGGAAGCCTTAACAAACACATACATTTAAGCAGCATCTCAAGGTTAAAGGGACAGTATACTATGATATTTCTTTTTTTAAGGTTTATTTGTGTATTTGAAATAGTCAAATGGATTGCGCTTGTAGGTACTTTATCACATTGGGGACATATACTTGTTTATTTACTGTAAATTGTATTACCTTCATCTCTTTAGAACCCACTGGAGTGTAATTTATTCTAATGCTAACACAGCTTGGCACTGATGCCAACATATATAAAGGGACAGTCAACTCCAAAGAAAACCTTCTTCTTTTAAATAGGGCATGTTATTTCTAACTACTTTCAGATTTAATTTAAACACTTGCTTTGTTCTCTTGGTATTCTTAGTTGAAAGCAAAACCTAGGATGGCTCATTTGATAATTTCTAACACCTTCTTGAAGGCTGCCTCTTTGCAATTGTGTTAAACCAATCACACACACCACAACCTCTCACCTGCAGAGTTAAAACACCTGATAATGCCCACCCTATCAGTAACATCACTACTATATATACCAATGGGTCAATTTACATTGGATGTGAGATACATTGATTTACATCTTACAAGTGAATATTACTTTATGTACCCTTCAGAAACAACTATTGTGGATGGGAGTTATAGTACAAGAATATGTTAGAAATAGGATAATATTACCTTTTTTGGGCCATTTCCACACATGCCTTATTATATGTTTTAACAATATTAGTGTACTAAAACACCCCTCACATGGATGTGGCTGACAATTATATGGTAAAAAACAGAGGACAAGATTTATGGTGAACTATAAGAATATTATTTTTTTTAGGCTTCTTGGATGAGGGGGCAGAGGTGACTGGAGTGGATTTCCTGGTTCTCCTGGCTTGGGAAGCTTCAGATGATTCTGCTGTAGTGCTGGCCACAGATGAAAGGCTGGAGGCAGTGTCCTGCTGGTGTGTGAAGTGCTCAACCAACATACCCAAGAGTTGGTTTTGTTCCCGCCATCTGTTTTCCATCTGTATCTGCATATCAGACTGGATTCTCATCATTTGAGACTGATTTTGGAAAATTCCATTTAATGAGGCTGCAATGTCCCTCTGCAGCTCGATGCTACACTTGAGAAGCCTCTCTTGGCTCCTATGAAACCTCTGTTGGCCTCTTTGAATGCTTTCGCAGCTTGTTATCAGCCTCCTCTGTAGTGAAATGTATTCCTCTCCCAAGGGAGAATACAGTGGATCTAAAGGCTCTTGAGCACCAGTGATTCTAGGTGCAGGTTCTGCTCTATCTGCTGGTGCATCATGGACAACTTCGGCTGCATCTGCTTCATGGATAACTTCAGCTGCAGGTACTTCAGGGACAACCTCAGCTGCAGGTGCTTCAGGGACAACCTCAGCTGCAGGTGCTTCAGGGACAACCTCAGCTGCTGGTGCTTCAGGGACAACCTCAGCTATATGCTCATCTGAGGATGGTGGAGCTCTCCCAAGGGAAGCGGATGGTGGAGCTCTCCCAAGGGAAGCAGATGGTGGAGCTCTCATTCTGGATTGGTAGTCCCATTTTCCACTAGTGTGTGACCACTCAGCCTGTCCACTTTGCATACCTTGTGACATCCCCTGTGTGGAAAAGCCATGACTGGCCTGATATTGTGTTGGGGGGGGGGGGGGGTAAAGACATCAACCCTTCGTGGCTGACTTGGCTCCCCCTCAAAGCCAAAAGGATGTTCCTCAGGCCAGGTATCTTGCCATGGCTCATATGCTAATGGTGGTGGCAACACTTCTGGGTCCTCAACGGAGGCAATCCAACCCAGCTGATGCCTGGGAGCATAATGTCCATGTTGCTGCATGAAGACCGGTGGTGGAGGTGGCTGCATGGCTGTGACTGGTAGTGGAGGTGGCTGCATGGCTGTGACTGGTGGTGGTGGTGGAGGTGGCGGCATGTCAGTTTGCAGCCTGGTGACAGGAGGTTCTGAGGAGGAGTCAAAATGATGATAGGGATTAGTACAGTCATATATATGTCCATGTGGGCATACAATATACATTGATACATGCTAGGGACAATACTCATTCTCATGTCAAACTCTCTATGAGGGATTTTAATCTGCACAGTATACAGGTATGTGTTTCATACAAGAGTTATGTGTACATGTTAGTGATGTCAGTGATGGAGAAAATGTGTTCTTTAAGTGACACTATGGTTACACAATTTACTTTAGCCTGATGTAGGCACAGAACCTGCTTTCTGAGCTAAAAGTATTGTGATGGCTATAGTGTCCATTTACTGAAAACTCTGCATATGGCTTGTGGCCTGTGTTACTCTGAGACATGTTAGTATTGCACTATTCCACCTCATATCATGAATTGCATAAGTAGCATTAATGTCAAATCTAATTGTAGATGTTTTTGTTAGTAGGCCAAATACCATGCTCCTCATTGTGTACATGAATGTGTGGCATTAAAGGATGTTATATCTCAAATACATTTATGTGTAGTGTGATAGGAGCGCCTAAAGGTGGATTCCTGCTGCTAAAAAAGTTCTTCCCTCAAAGAGAACTAAATGGTGGATAAGAAGAAAAAATGGGGTTTATTTAGCAGCGCTTGGGACCTGCTACACTTTACTAAACTTAATTTACTACTGTCACAAAGCTGTGTGACCCTGCAACTTTAAACTTTTCTCCTGACCCTGCAAGTTAAAATCTACCTTTGGTAACTTCAGGGAATACGGTGTTACTGCTAAACACTGACCAAAGATTTCTTCAAACCTTAAGAAGTCTGAGGGAACCCAGATGAAAACAATATTTGGGCTATAAGAAGAAAGGAAAACAAAAAAAAAGGATAACTACATCACCAGAACGGATCATCACCCCTGACCTCTGAATCAAAGAGAAGGTCAGGTGACTTATCAGAAGCACCAGGAACAAACAGTCTGTGAATCCCTCACAGTGAAGAATATCAGCGGTTGCAACCAGGACAGATTAAGGTATCTCTACACTAATTTGCACTACGTTTTTTAAAACACGCAAAAACTGAACTTTAAAGACATCAAGGTATTCATCTGTTAAATTAACCATTTCCATTAACCACTATTGCTTTGGCACCTAAATCAGAATATTGGCTGTTTTTTGCCTTTTTAACTATCCAGCACACCTGAGCCAATTATATGTTCAAGGAAAGTAACTGTGTAACTTTATAACTGTATTTGTTACTGAAGAACTGTAAAGCTCTTAGGACTGATACATTTGTGCCTTTTAAATATTCAATTCACCATTTATCTTAGAAATTTGTTGCTTGCCATATGTTATCTATAGAATTAATTCCTTTATACCTGGAATTCTAGGATTATATGGTTCTAGTCTGTTTTTATAAGTGTTGTATAAGGGAGACGTCCCTTTATTAATTAGGAAAAGCATTTGCTGTTGCTTTTATGTGTTATAAGAATTTAAAAAAAAACTAGATTGTATAAAACATAAATTAGATTGGTATCATCATTTCCTAGCTTTTTTTAGCGCTGCTAAATAAACCCCATTTTTCTTCATATCTCAAATACATATCATACTGGTGTGTGGGATGTTACTCACCAGCATGAGGTGCTGTGGTTGCAACCCCTGAGTCACGAGCCCCTTGAAGTCCACGGACTGCTGTGATACTCAGAGAGTTACATATCATCTCCTGCCATACGTTGTATTTTGCTTCCAAGGGTGGACCACCGCCTGTTCCCCTCTGGTGCATGGCTTCCTGGCCCATCTTCTCCTTCACCCGCCTCTTGCAATCATTCCATCTTTTTTTCAGTCCCTCGACAGTCCGCCTCTGCGGGGCCACACTGTTTACAGCCTCCTCTACCGCTGACCATGCTTCCTTACACCTTCGGGCAACGCCTCTACCCTTCTCCTGGCCAAAGAGGGCAGTGTGGTTGTCCATGATGGCCTGGACTAGCGCAACATTCTCATCAAATGAGAAATTTGGGCATCTCATGCGCTCCTCCTCTGTGGCCACCTGGCTTCCTCCCTGGGATGTCCCTGGTGTGGGTTCCTCCCTATCCTCTCCCTCCTCCCCCCTTCTGTCCCCATGTGCACCCTCTGACCCTTTTCTAAGTGTGCCTGGTCTCTGGGCATCTCCCCTTCCATCATCCCTTCTAATTCTCCCTCTCCCCACTCCACTAACTCCCTGACCGGGAGCACGCTGCTCCTCCTGTCCGCTAGAATACTCCTCTCCCTGCAACTTTGCTCCCCTCCTCCCCTCCACCCTACCTCTCCCTGCCATCCTCAAACTACAGACACTCACACACTCACACTCACTCCCAGTTCAATCACACACAATCACAACCAAACACTCAGCCTATCACACTGTAAAATTGAAATAAAATGTGTGAGGTGTTAGAACAAAAAAGTGTTGTGTATTTTGTATATGTATGTATGCAATATGTGTGCAATATGTGAAAATAAGTGTAAGTAAAAGTACAAGCTTACCCAAACAACAATCCGACTCAACTAACTATTATGTTGCGCCTTTCTCACTACTCTTACTAATCCTCAACTCACTGTAGTGTGCTGTAGCTCAACGAACCATCCAAACACACTAAAGAAAATGGCGGCTGCGCATGGGTTTATATATGACTTTTGAATAGCGTAATTACGTTGCACAGTTTTTAATATTTCTACGAATAATTTTTATTTGATATTTTATTAGTGCGTGTGACACTTTATTTTAATGTATTTATTTTGTTTTTAGTGCAACTTTTTATTTATCCCTAACTCTTTACGCAAGGACTTTAACCCAACGCATTTACCTTCAACCTATTATAAGCATGCAAGTTTGGGCAGCATGATATTTCAATATCGCTCACACAATAACGTTAGCGTGCCACTTGTAATCTTTAGTCATGTATATGTATGTATCTCAATGTTAAAGCCCTTTGGCTGCTTTATTTTTCTAACATTCAAGATCTATATATTTTAATGAAATATTGTTTTTTAATAATTTTTGTTAGACAGTGTTATTATGAGTGTAACTGTACTTTGTAATGTATTTGTGATGTGTTTTGTGTAACTTTTTAATTTTGGAAAACAGTTAAAGGGACATAATACTCTAAATCACTTGAAACTGATGCAGTGTAACTGTAAAAAGCTGACCTGAGCATCTCTATGTAAAAAAGGAAGATATTTTACCTCACAATTTCCTCAGCTCATCAGAGTAAGTGCTGTGTAAACAGTTATACTTCAGCTGCTGTCCAGCTGCAGGAAAAAAATAATGAAGAAATGAACTGCAGTCAATCAGCGTCAACAGTGCTGAGGTCATGATCTCATTTACTGTGACTCTCATGAGATCTCATAGTAAACTTCCTTAAACTAAATAGGGAAATAACATGAGTGTGCATGAGGCTCCCTTCCTTGCCTGTCCCGGGACAGGCATACTGATTTGCTGCTTAAAGTCCTTTGTAATGGGGTGTGAATACTTAGGACATTTTGAGGTAAAATATTTTTCTTTTTTACATAGAGATGTTAAGGGGATATTTTCTAGTCAGTTTTTTACAGCTATGCTGCATCACTTTCAAGTGTTTCAACATTTGGGTATCATCGCCCTTTAACCACAGCTTTGAGACCGCAGTAAGGATTCTTGCGTACGTCAAGATTGTGCTAGTGATATTGCGTTTTTGCTCCACTTGTAATATTAGTGAAATTAAAAATGTTTGAGAAAAGACAATATTGCTTGCGCAAAACCATTTGCACCTCACTTGTAATTTAGCCATTCATTTTTCATTTTCTATGTTGGCTAATCTGATTGCACTTTTGCCTGCTTTTTACATTCCTTATATATTTGGAATGATAAATCTGTACTATTTTCATTGGATAATTTATTCCTAACTTCTCTTAACATATTTGTATTTACTTACATTGACTTGGATTTATTTCTTTTACTTTTATAACTATGTGGTATGTGTTGATATTGCTTGCTGGGAATGTGTCGGTATATTTTGTTGGCGATCTTCCAATGTTCTAGCCTGTGTGATTAGCACTTATTATAGCACACCCTCCCTTGTGAGTATTGTACTTCATGTTTAAAGGCATATTATGTTGGCAAAGATATATTACATCAGCAAGGGCCTTTTATTATTTATATTTTTTCCGTGTACAGAGTAGAAGACTGATTTTGGACTGAGTCTAATAAAACGTGCAGCTACTGGACATTAAATGCACAGTTAAAGGGACAAAATAGTCACAAAATTACACTCTCTAATCCATACATACATATACACATCCAATAAATGAGAGTGTCCAAAAATATATGTCAAGATAAAGGGGCCGAATTATCATTGTGCGAGCGGACATGATCCGATATTGCGGACAGGTTATGGAGCAGCGGTCTTTGTGACCGCTGCTTCATAACTGCTGTTTCTGGCGAGCCTGCAGACTCCCCAGAAACACGGGGCATCAAGCTCCATACTGAGCTTGATAAATATGCCCCAATGACTAAAACTAAATCAAAATTTGATAACAAAAACATTTTTTGCAAGGTGTTATAATCAATCCATATCCAATTACTGCTCTTTTGTAAAATTTATGAAACATAAATCTGTTAAATCTGTATTGCATGTTCAAACCTTAATACCATAAAAATAACAGGTAAATTAACCTTTAATCCAGGAGTATATAATGAGTTTGGAAGTTCTAGAGCAGTGCTAATATCGTTGCCGAAATTATTTCGAATTTGTGAACAATCAATTAATTCTTCCTATAGAAATAAGCATAACCCATGAGTATGGGTTTAAGTTATGCTGTGCCTGTGCTAGCTGCAGAAGCTTTTTGTTGTGTTGAGTAACTTGATACTTGTTTTAATTATTAACAGAGAACTGTTAAAGTTTTTATATTGGGTAATATGGGAAATACAGCCAATACAGTTTACAGTTTAGTTTTTTATATTTTAACGTTGCCCTTCTGTTTGTTTATGAAACTTGGTTTTATTTAATTTTAAGTTTAATAAAGACAATGTATATCAAAACAGCTAAATCTGTGTCTGTATTGCATGTTTAAACCTTAATACCATAAATAATAACAGGTGTTATGTTTACTTAAGTCCTGGAGTATATAATTAGTTTGCAAATTATAGAGAAATGCTTAAATAATGCATTACACTTTAACTAAACCCCTTAGATTTTAGTCTACTAAAATCTGCTGGAGATTTAGTCGAATAAAATCTATTGGATATTCAGTCGACTAAAACTAGACTAAAACTAAAACAATTCAGATGACAAAAATATGACGAAAACTAAAATGGCATTTTAGTCAAAAGACTAAAACTAAGACTAAATCGAAATTTGCCGTCAAAATTAACACTGCTTGGTTATTTATAATATTGGAATATTTAGGGTCAGATTACAAGTTGAAGTCAATGGGGCAAAAAAAAGCTGAAAAAAACACCCTACTTGCACGCAAATGCGATTGTGCGCTAACCTGACATAAAAATATTAATATTCACATTTCAATGTGCTTCACATAGCAGAATATGTTCTATTTATTCATAAATACATATTTCTATATATATACATATATACATAGGAATATCTAATGAGAAATACTTAGAACATATTCTGGTATGTGCAGAACATTGGAATGTGAAATATTTACAGTAAATACACAGTATAACAATTTGTTAGATGTTTTCATCTACTTAACTGCAAAGGGCTTTAATGCACATATATAGGTGCCAGAAGAACAAAAATAACAGATGCCTCCCATAAAAAAATATGGACAGGGAGCTGTGGACTCTTTCTGTCTGAAGAAAAGAAAATTATCAGGTAAGCATAATTTAAGTTTCTCATCATAAATGAAATAGTCCCCAGCTGCATTCATTACTTTTGGGAAAACAATACCCAAGCTATAGAGGACACTGAATGCTAAAACGGGAGGGTAGAAAAGGTGGCTCATTCTGAGGGCACCAGGCCTAAAATCCCTACTCCACAAAACCCATCTTTGTCCGAAGCAGAGAAAAAACCTTTGAAAAAAGGAAAAGGCCCAAGGACACTGCCCGCAGATAGTCCAGGAGCCTTGCTAGAGACCGCAGGAACTAGACTTGACTGAGCCAACAAGTCTTCAAGAGACACCATCAACCGGCAGTCGGTCTCCAAACATCACACACCTTACTAGAGAAGGGATCAAACAACCGTATTCCCCAAAAAGGGGAAAGGACACAGAACAGGCATCCAATAAAGGATTACAGAGAACCATAATTAGAGCACAATGAAGACCATAAACAGGGCCCAAACGAGCCCCCAAGGACACAAGGTGAAAAAACCATAAGAAACTGGGCCAAGCCAACAGAAACCCAACCAGTCTCGCAGATCAAGGTAGGCAACGCCCAGACCCCAGTTTGCACAGAATCCACAGGATCAAGAGACTGAAACAGAGAAGATAATCTTCTCTTAAACAAAGTGCATCTGCACCCTAGAAGGTAACTGAAGACGAAGGACCCCAGAAATTGTAAAAACAGCTCAGAATTCCCAAATATTCCAAAACCATAAATCTCGCACGACAAGCACAGATAGGTAAACACCTGATGGCAACACATGAAGAGTCAAAACATTGCACGCTGCTGTCATCCAAGATGACACCAGAATTTGAATACTTGCAAAGCAAGTGGAAGCAGTTGAGGATAGATTCAAACCCAAACCTACAGCTTGCTAGGCATCCAGCCACCAGAGGACGCAGCCAATCCTTCCCACACAATCTTAAAAGATTTGCTTCTTTTCTTTCTTGATAATGTATAGAAAGAAGCGCACAAAAGCCCATGACTGGGTTCGAACTCTAAACCATGATCTCTCAAACCGGGCTTGTTATCACTAGGCCACAACAGCTAGCACGTGGAAAGGAAGCAGAGCCACCAAAGGAAGGCTAACAAAACCTTGAATGACTCAAGGACGAAATAGCAGAGTAACAGATCTCCAATCCTGCTCCAAACAATGGACCAGCCCAAGCGACAAACATGTCCAATAGACAGGGGATCCAAAATGACCCCAACCAGAATTCCCCCAGGGAGTGGAAGAATGGGGGGGACACCTACCCCAACAGAGCTTGGGTGCCTACCCATTCACTCCTACAAATATAAAGCACTTCCAAGATAACCCCCTAGGACGTGGTACAGAGAAAAGTGCAAAATAGATCCTTAGGCAGACCTGGCACAACCTGCTTTGACAGTCTCAACACAGAGAATTTACTCTCCAAACAGTTGGTCGAACAAGTCACAGAGCAGCATACTGCTGCTGCTACATAAATAAAAAAAACACTTGCTCCGAAAACAAGTGCCTTGAGAGAGGCCTGAACTCATGACTTTCAATTTATGGGACTACCACACTAACTCGAGCACTAACAAGGCCCAACTCCTCCTGCACACAGTGCAGGACAACAGCCCTCCAGAGAGAGGGACTACTAATTCTGAAGAAGTCAAACTACCCCCCAAAGGGAAAGACATAGATAGGGAACAGCACACATGCCCACAGAGACATGAGAGGCCGTAGACTAATCAAGTTGAAAACCAAATGAAGAAACATCCGGACACAACTGAGAATACAACTGAGAAACACTCAATGTAAAAAAAGGGAACACACTCCGTCCATGGACAAAATAGCCCCCATTGAAAAACTGGGTCATCCCGAACCAGTCCACAGGATCATAGTCTCCAGACATCCAAAAAGGAGCCGATACAATAACCATGGACCCAGGACCCAGAGTCGTCTTAAAAAAAATGACACCCCTAGGGAGCACAGAAACCCCATCTGAAAATCAGACCTCACGGGGATAAGAACCGGGCCAGTCAGAGTCCAGCCAGTCTCTACCCGAAGGAAGAGACCTTAAGAAGGAACAAGTCCTAAAAGGACAATCCCAAGGAACCTTGAAAGGCAAAAACGCAAGGAACTGGCTGCATGAAGGACCTAAATCCTTCAACTTCTAACCCACTATGGGAAGGAAACAAACTAGATCATGCAGATCTAGATTGAAAGGCTAATGCGGCACAGTCCCTCATGCCCCTAGGCAAACCACGAACCATCAAGTCCTCTCGGAATGCTAGCAAATGATGACCCTGGCCCTGAAGATTGACCCCCTGAAGCCTCAGGAACAGTCGCTCCGCCAGAAGGCTTAACTGGACCAGGCGATACCCCACCTGATGAGCCCTGGTTAACTGAACATGGACAATATCGTAAACACACTCCTGAGAGATGTAAATGCACCAGCGCCAAGGATATGGCCATGCGGAACCATGTCGTAACCTCCGGAGAAAACAAGCAACCCTCCAGTGAAGGATAAGCCACATTTAAGTTATCTGCATGCATAGTAAGAGTTGGTTGTAGGGAACTCACCTCACGGGAAGCAGAATCACCAGAGGCGGATGGCTCAGCGGGCCCCTGGTTTCCAGATCCCGAGGAACTGAGCACTGTAAAACGGCATTCGGAACATAACTGATGGGCATGTATCACCTGGGCCAATTCATACTCTTCGCAAGAAGTAGAATCAGAATCAGAGACATCCATCTCAAAAAAATCAGAATCCTCCATAACTGGGATATTGATAAAAAAATGGACTAATAAGAAAAATGTAACCGGCACCTTACACCCCCAATGGCTGGGGCACTCACCACCTCCTATGAACCAGACACTAGCGAACCAGAATTTCTCCTTCGCCACACGATCAGGAATTTAGAAATGGAGAGCCAGAATGTGACCACACCCGGTCACAAGGTGTACTGTGTAGTTCATGGAAAAGCACGCCCGGCCGTAAAGGCCACGTCACTTGCAAAAGGCTGTTATATTCCGAAAAAGCCATGAGCATAAGTATCACTACACATTAGCAGACAGAATCATATAACAAACATGATTTAAAAAAACGCCTCTTCCATAACCCCCCTCAGGAGATATTAACCCTTGATTCCATGATACAAAGGAGCCTCACTAAGACCCAGTGTTTAAGTTATTCCTGCGAGGGTGCATCCTCTCGGATAAACATTTGTAATTACAATACATCCATGATGAAATGAAACAATCTCAGCGGAATCTACGCTGTGGAACAGAAACGCGGCCCTTCAAGTGTGACAGATAGTAGCTTCACTTCTGCCATGGACTTGTGAGAAGAAAGCAGGCAGCGAAACTCGTCAATGCTGATTGCTGATGGAGTTGTTAATCTGAGTCGGGATGGTTTCACAGGAAGACTCTCCCTGCATCTACGGACTCTAACTTTCATCCATGCTCTCACTGAGAGGCTGACAGGACTACTTAAAACTCCAGTCCCCTTCCAAAGAGTACTACCCTACATAAGAGACTATTGAAAAACTTCTGACACTTCTCTGCCAACCTCCTGGAACGAAAGGCAAAGAATTACTGGGGGATGGGGGAAGTGGGAGAGGTATTTAAGCTTTTGGCTGGGGTGTCTTTGCCTCCTCCTGGTGGCCAAGTTCTGAATTCTCAAAAGTAATGAATGCAGCTGTGGACTCTTTCTGTTTATGAAGAAAATCCCCACACAAATATTTGTGCAAATCCGGATCTTAGTGTGGTGATCTCTCAAAAGCATAAATCTGGCTCTAAAAAGATCCAAAGTCAATGCATTTGGCAACTAATGAAGCTGTCGAATGGCTATGTCTACTTTCTAGTATCAATTCCTTGGATACTTATAATGCAAACATGGAAAAATGAGTATATAACAAAGTTTAAAAAAAGCAAACAAACAATCACATTGGTCATAGATTAAATATTAGTATTTGAAAAATTATTTCTTTTTTAACCCATTTTATCTAGCACTCTCTTCCCTTTCACCTTGCAGTAATAAATGCAGTGTACAGAAAGGTCTAGATTACAAGTGGCGCGCTAGCCTTTGTGCGCAAGTGATATTGTTTTTTTTCCGACGCGCATCGGAAATAGCGCTCGTATTACAAGTTGAAAGAAAACGCGTTCTTTTGAGAGCAATCGAGATTAGCACTGGTTGGGTTAGTGTAACTGAAGAACTTGTATACAGAGTAGTGAGTTGAAAAAAGTTGCACTAAACACAACATAAATACATTTAAAAATACAGTTATTCATTTAAACACTATCTGATAAAAGATAAGAAGGGCGCTCCTATATAACCTTATAATGAGGCTTCAGTGTACTGCAGTGGCCACATGAAGAGGACTTCTGCTAGAAGATAAGAAAATAATAAAAAAAGGAATATGGAAGAAGAGGACTGCCCAGGAGGACCACCACCATGAAGAAAGGAAGGGAGCACCACCAAAGCTGATCACGTAGGAGTCAGAATAGAGTTGGGTGAGTTGAAACTTTTGTGTTTAGAGTTTTACTTTCTCCCAGGGAGGTTTAAGTTCATACTTTTAGGCAATTTATGCAAGCTTTTGTTTACTTCACCCTCCCCCCTAAGATTCTCAGCAGTCACATGTTTGTAAAAGATAGATTATCAGTATTGCATCAACAATCATGATAGGAGAATAATTCTTTGCTATTGTAACTAAGTTGAATCAGTGCTAAACCACCTTAAAGGGACATTATACACTGTATTTTCTTTGCATAAATATTTTGTAGATGATTCATTTATATAGCCCATCTAGGAGTATGTGTGTAAAAATGTATAGTTTTGCTTATTTTTAAATAACATTGTGCTGCTTTTAAGACTCCTAACCAAGCCCCAAGGTTTTAGGAGAATACTGATGTATACCTACTAGAGCTGGCTCCTGTTTGTGTAAAGGGTCTTTTCATATGCAGAGGAAGGGGGGGATCTTCTTTCACTGGGTGTCCCAGCCAACCTAATCAAAAGTGCTAAACTGGGAGCTAAGTTTTTAAAAGTTTTTTTTAATGGATTTTTAGATTAGTATATGTGCATATTTTTATTTTATAGTAGTGTCTATTATTACATGAAAAATGGTGTATACTGTCTCTTTAAGGGAAATGTATTCTCAGATATGAAGGTTCCAAATAATGTAGTTTACAATTTGTGTCTAGTGGTTCGTTTAAAGGGATAGTAAACACCAAAAATGTACCGGCTAGATTTGGAGTTTTGTCGGTAACGACCCGAAAAACTAACGCCGGCTTTTTTCTGGCCGCACCATAAAAATAACTCTGGTATTGAGAGTCCAAAAAATGGCTGCGTTAGGCTCCAAAAAAGGAGCGTAGAGCATTTTTAACGCAGCTTCAACTCTCGATACCAGAGTTGCTTACGCAAGCGGCCAGCCTCAAAAACGTGCTCGTGCACGATTCCCCCATAGGAAACAATGGGGCTGTTTGAGCTGAAAAAAAACCTAACACCTGCAAAAAAGCCGCGTTCAGCTCCTAACGCAGCCCCATTGTTTGCTATGCGGTAACCCTTCCTACGTCTGCAACTAACACCCTAACATGTACCCCGAGTCTAAACACCCCTAACCTTACACTTATTAACCCCTAATCTGCCGCCCCCGCTATCGCTGACCCCTGCATTTTATTTTTAACCCCTAATCTGCCGCTCCGTAAACCGCCGCTACTTACATTATCCTTATGTACCCCTAATCTGCTGCCCCTAACACCGCCGACCCCTATATTATATTTATTAACCCCTAATCTGCCCCCTCAACGTCGCCTCCATCTGCCTACACTTATTAACCCCTAATCTGCCGAGCGGACCTGAGCGCTACTATAATAAAGTTATTAACCCCTAATCCGCCTCACTAACCCTATAAAAAAATAGTATTAACCCCTAATCTGCCCTCCCTAACATCGCCGACACCTAACTTCAATTATTAACCCCTAATCTGCCGACCGGAGCTCACCGCTATTCTAATAAATGGATTAACCCCTAAAGCTAAGTCTAACCCTAACACTAACACCCCCCTAAATTAAATATAATTTTAATCTAACAAAATTAATTAACTATTATTAAATAAATTATTCCTATTTAAAGCTAAATACTTACCTGTAAAATAAATCCTAATATAGCTGCAATATAAATTATAATTACATTGTAGCTATTTTAGGATTAATATTTATTTTACAGGCAACTTTGTAATTATTTTAACCAGGTACAATAGCTATTAAATAGTTAAGAACTATTTAATAGTTACCTAGTTAAAATAATAACAAAATCACCTGTAAAATAAATCCTAACCTAAGTTACAATTAAACCTAACACTATACTATCATTAAATTAATTAAATAAAATACCTACAATTACCTACAATTAAACCTAACACTACACTATCAATACATTAATTAAATACAATACCTACAAATTAATACATTTAAATAAACTAACTAAAGTACAAAAAATAAAAAAGAACTAAGTTACAAAAAATAAAAAAATATCTACAAACATAAGAAAAATATTACAACAATTTTAAACTAATTACACCTACTCTAAGCCCCCTAATAAAACAACAAAGCCCCCCAAAATAAAAAATGCCCTACCCTATTCTAAATTAATAAAGTTAAAAGCTCTTTTACCTTACCAGCCCTGAACAGGGCCCTTTGCGGGGCATGCCCCAAAAAGTTCAGCTCTTTTTCCTGTAAAAAAAAACATACAATACCCCCCCCCAACATTACAACCCACCACCCACATACCCCTAATCTAACCCAAACCCCCCTTAAATAAACCTAACACTAAGCCCCTGAAGATCATCCTACCTTGTCTTCACCTCACCAGGTATCACCGATCGGTCCTGGCTCCAAAATCTTCATCCAACCCAAGCGGGGGTTGGCGATCCATCATCCGATGGCTGAAGAGGTCCAGAAGAGGCTCCAAAGTCTTCATCCTATCCGGGAAGAAGAGTAGATCCGGACCGGCAACCATCTTCTTCCAAGCGGCATCTTCTATCTTCATCCGATGACGACCGGCTCCATCCTGAAGACCTCCGACGCGGACCCATCTTCCTCCGGCGACGTCCAACTGAAGAATGACGGTTCCTTTAAGGGACGTCATCCAAGATGGCGTCCCTCGAATTCCGATTGGCTGATAGGATTCTATCAGCCAATCGGAATTAAGGTAGGAATATTCTGATTGGCTGATGGAATCAGCCAATCAGAATCAAGTTCAATCCGATTGGCTGATCCAATCAGCCAATCAGATTGAGCTCGCATTCTATTGGCTGATCGGAACAGCCAATAGAATGCGAGCTCAATCTGATTGGCTGATTGGATCAGCCAATCGGATTGAACTTGATTCTGATTGGCTGATTCCATCAGCCAATCAGAATATTCCTACCTTAATTCCGATTGGCTGATAGAATCCTATCAGCCAATCGGAATTCGAGGGACGCCATCTTGGATGACGTCCCTTAAAGGAACCGTCATTCTTCAGTTGGACGTCGCCGGAGGAAGATGGGTCCGCGTCGGAGGTCTTCAGGATGGAGCCGGTCGTCATCGGATGAAGATAGAAGATGCCGCTTGGAAGAAGATGGTTGCCGGTCCGGATCTACTCTTCTTCCCGGATAGGATGAAGACTTTGGAGTCTCTTCTGGACTTCTTCAGCCGTCGGATGATGGATGTCTAGCCCCCGCTTGGGCTTAGATGAAGATATCGGAGCCAGGACGGATCGGTGATACCTGGTGAGGTGAAGACAAGGTAGGATGATCTTCATGGGCTTAGTGTTAGGTTTATTTAAGGGGGGTTTGGGTTAGATTAGGGGTATGTGGGTGGTGGGTTGTAATGTTGGGGGGGGTATTGTATGTTTTTTTTTACAGGAAAAAGAGCTGAACTTTTTGGGGCATGCCCCGCAAAGGGCCCTGTTCAGGGCTGGTAAGGTAAAAGAGCTTTTAACTTTAGTAATTTACAATAGGGTAGGGCATTTTTTATTTTGGGGGGCTTTGTTGTTTTATTAGGGGGCTTAGAGTAGGTGTAATTAGTTTAAAATTGTTGTAATATTTTTCTTATGTTTGTAGATATTTTTTTATTTTTTGTAACTTAGTTCTTTTTTATTTTTTGTACTTTAGTTAGTTTATTTAAATGTATTAATTTGTAGGTATTGTATTTAATTAATGTATTGATAGTGTAGTGTTAGGTTTAATTGTAGGTAATTGTAGGTATTTTATTTAATTAATTTAATGATAGTATAGTGTTAGGTTTAATTGTAACTTAGGTTAGGATTTATTTTACAGGTAATTTTGTAATTATTTTAACTAGGTAACTATTAAATAGTTCTTAACTATTTAATAGCTATTGTACCTGGTTAAAATA